>NC_091933.1:21052098-21122098 GCF_041260155.1 Ptychodera flava | reverse complement strand
GTAGACGCGATGACGATGGCGTTTCCAGACTGTATCCCGAATACACGCTGTGCCCAGAAGTCGACATGGAAAAGTGCCAAGCGCCTGTAAGTATCTCTATTAACATTGCCAATTAGATTAGATTAGAGTAGAGTAGGTTAGATCAGATCAGATGAGAAATATTCGAGGTGATGCTGAAGTTTCCCTTGTAATGATATCATGACAACAAACCCGCCCAAGTCTGAACAATCGCAAACAGCCTCGTGAGTATGCACGGGCTGTGTTTTTTTTTAATGTGGTCGGTGTAATACTTATGAACACTTCTCTGAGTCTTCTTCGACTTCTGAATTTCTTTGAAGTATTAGTCATGTCGGCATAAAGGGCGTCAACAAGTTTTTGCATCTGCCATTATCGCCATCCGTTGCAACTCTGGCCTACTACCATCGCATCCGAGCTCCCACTAGCGTTTCCTATACTGACATGCCGACGTTTTCAGTGTCTGACTTTTGTATCACTCTTTGCTCCCTTCCTTCAACTTAAAGTTCAGAGTAAACCCAACGACTCAAAACATTCCGAAGAAACTTTTGTCCTTTTTTCTTGATATATGTATGGATCAAACTTCAATATTGAAAACGATCGTGATGACCAACATGACAATTATAATAATTTATTTGTTTTCTCATTAATTTTCACAGCTGTATATTTTGAAGAACGATAGCAAAGGCTGTTGTCAATATTGCGGTATGTTTATACATTTTTTATAATTCCTAAACTTTATCTCACGTTTACGGTCAGCTTATTATCTATATTCAGTTATCTATATTTGAACTCTTAGCTCATGTGTCTCGTCAGTCGGTTTTTGTGGTCACATGTTTGTCAGGGTTATAAATAATGGAAAAATTTTGTGTCTTTGCAAATATTCTATCCTCCTCTTGCGCTTGTAACCCATTCAAAGCAAACGTACTCCTGATGTACAGCATCGAAAAACATGACTGGATGTCTTTGCCCATCTGATTTGTCGTTTATTCATTCTACAGAAGCAGTATCGCGTCAGTGTAGGCCACACGTGGAGGAAAAGGAAGTAACGGTCAACGGCTGCCACAGTAACGGTTTCAAGGTGGACGTTGCCTCGTGCGAGGGTCGCTGCGACAGTCGGGCCACTTACTCCTTCGAAGCCAAGGATATCAAAACGAACTGCGCCTGTTGCTCGGTGCTGAAGTCGAGCAAACGCTCCGTGGAATTAACGTGCGACGACGGGGAAGTTAAAATCCACGAATATGATTACATTGAAGCTTGCGACTGCAAACCCTGTCAGCAAAGCCAAGAATCTGAAGAAACTACATTTCAAGCCACTGAGGGGCCCACTCAGGGTTTGATTTTGTAGCGACAGCTACGTCCGATTTGAGAATCTACTTTCGTTTACAATAGAACGTAGTTTGCAAATCAAGTCATCTTACCCAAGCTAGTAAACGCTTTATTAATTCGTTTTCCCTAAAATAACCAAGATATATCTCGACCGTGATCAATAATCTGATCAGAAAATTTATGATTATTTTTTGGCAGTTTCGATTTCTTTCCAAAGTCAAACGTTAGCTGATATAAAAGAGAAAACAATTTACTTGTACCTAACCCTAGCAAGGGATCTGCTTGAAAACCATCATAAGATATATATTTCAGCGACATAAAAATTCACTTCTGTCTTATCACTCTTAAGGTAGCGTTGCACTCAACCAACCCGCTGTTTTCAAAGCAACATTGTCTCATCAAAGACGACATGAGAACCCCATCTACAATATATTTTCTAAATGCAGAGATTCTAAAATTTAGTGTGATAGCAAGAGTTTAGTAGAAGGATAAAGGAGGTACTCAATTTTCGTACTAATGATACATCATCATTAAAGTAAAAAACTTGAAACTACTTTTAATATCTCATTTGAAACTAGTCTCTATGAAGAAAAGCACCCCGACCATTTGTTTTGCATTATCTATTCTCAGGGTTCGAAAGACTGGCGTTCAAAAAAGTAAAATTGAAATTCAAAATTTAAGAACTTAATCGCCAAGCAAAATTGTCGATTTGTTACATAGTGTTTGGAGAGCATAAGGCCAAAGTAAGTAAATTCTTTGTTTTGCGTCCGCGCGCGCCTAGGTTTTTGGAGATTTTCCGGAAAAAAAACACAAACTTTCCTTTCAAAATTTCGCTGTTGGTGGCGCCATTTTGTCGCAAAAAACAAGTCGTGGCTTTTAACTTTGCGATGAAGTACTCTTTACGGCAGTCAGATTTCTGATAGACCGTGCGGTGACGTAAAACAGTACTGTATATACATTTACCCCTGTCCGATCCTCTCTGCACTGCTGGGGCCTCACGTCGCGGCCGGGGCCTCACGTTCTCGCTGTCTGTTGTGGCTTTGCCTGTTGTGGCTTTGCCGTCACGATAAAAAATAGATGAAAGCAGGGAAATAATCGAAGTTAAAAACCAGGAAACCTTTTGCACGGCAACTTGAAGGCATGGTCATTGCGAGCAATCGGGACTTGAACAGAGAGAGATTCAGTCGGCCGATTGGACTTGGCTACCACGACTCAGAGAATATACGGCAGACAGAAAAATCGGAAAGTGTTGAAGCCTATCCTAGTTTATCGGTCTTTCAGGTTTGCCAAAAATTTGGTTCATTCGTCCATTTTAACTTGAATCAAAAAACAAACCTGTGATCAGTCCTGTAAACGCAAGGCCTTTACGTACTTTTTTGTACAGTTTGGATAAGGGAAAGTATATTAGAATCCCTCTGTGAAAGTTCAAACTTGTAGCAGGCGGTCGTAGCTTCTCTTGAAGGAGGTCACACTTTCTGTATTAATGACATCGGCTGGTAATTTATTTCAGGTGTCCACAACTCTTCCTGAAAAAAGTACTTCCTTGTGTTAAGTCGAACGGTTAGTTTACGAAGTTTGGGACAGTGTCCTTCAAGCCGACTCGAGAACTCAAGTTGAGTTTTCAAGTCGGCTGCTAACTCAAGTGAAAGGTTACAGTGGTCATGGCCTTTGATAACTTTCTAGAGTTGAACCATGTCGCCGCGAATTCTTCTTTGTTAAGGTGTTATTAAACCAAGCTGTTCAAGTCTATTTTGATAATTGTAGTTTTGGAGTTTAGGTATCATTTGCCGTGCTAAGATTTTTATGTCCCTTGTAGCCATCCATGGTGACCAAGCTTGTACTGCATGCTCGAGCTGTGGTCTCACAATGACATTTTTTTTTATTTGATCGACAATGATTGTTTGATGAGATCAACATTCTGTTTGCTTTATTGCAAACTTATCACATTTGCTTGAAGGTTTTAAGGTATAAAGAAGTAGGACGCCCCAGTTATTTCTTCAGTTGTACGTCCCAGTGAAATGTTGTTCGTTGAGAATTTATGGAAGGGGTTGTTGTAGCAATATGCGTCCGCCAGTGTTCACTCATTTTTTGTAGCTTGTCCAAACCAGCTTGTAGAATTTCAGGATCACTACAATTTCGCAAGGGGGGATACATATGTCTTGGTATTGTCAGTAAATTTTTGAGTTCAGAACTAATTTCACCGCCAGTGTGATTGATGTAGATTAGAAAGAGTACTGGTCGAAGAACTGAACCCTGTGGGACACCACTGGTGACGTATTCTCCGTTCAGATGATGCTCCATTTATGACTACTCGCTCTTTTGTATTTGTCAATCAAGCTTTGACCCACTGTAGAATATTTCCATTTATGCTATGATACTTCATCTTTTCAATCAATCTGGAGTGTGGTACTTTGAAAGTGCAAGGAATATAGATGTGAAGCGTCCACCTAAATTTGGGTCTGATGAGTCTGTGTGTGGAGACTGACAATTACGAAATGATTTCTTTTATTTGATGGAAAGCAAAGGTGCTGGTTTTACGGGTGGTCCCGAGGAAGCTACAGGGAATACTTTAGTCATTATATCACCAATGTATATCTTGTTCTCTCTGATGCCCCATCTTTCTAAAATTGAATGCAGAGGCTACAAGTTACCCAATCTCTTTGGTGTTTTCTTTCAAAACAGAGACACCTTTCAGCAAAACTATGACATTCCATCAGCATAAACATTACAAGAAACTTGAAAGAAACGTACAAGAACTTGAGGACAAAAGACTGTTACTGTATACTGTTATAGTGTACCCACACCTCAAACTGTCCATAAGTAATTTGATGAGGCTGTCAAGTTGCTGTGCAATGGTATTGACATGTGGACACTTTGAATGCACAAGAAAGAAATCTAAAACTAATAAAAGAAAAGCGAACGTCAAAGAATGACTGTTAATTTTGATCCATTTGTCATGAAAATGCATACAGTGATCATACAGTGTGTCACACTGTGACAGGAGTATTCATGTTGTTTGAGAAAAATTGTCCAATAAAGGCAAACAGATTTTGTGTTATATTTTCTGTGTGTGTTTTTTAACCGCTTACCCGCGTACCTTTTAGGATTTTGAGTGGACGCAAAACAAAGAATTTACTTACTTTGGCCTAATGTGAAAGTTTCACAAAATTTGACCCAGCGAGAGTGAAGTTAAAATGTTTTATTTAAAATGGTAGACAAGAGGGAGAGGGGGAAAAACCCAGAAATTGGGTGATTTTCAGAAATTTTCTCGCCCATCTTCAATCACTGTATGTCATGCTAAAAGGTGACCCCCAACCAGTAATGAAATGGACCTTGATAAAGAAATAATTTTGAACAAAATACACTGTGTTGTGTGCAACGTTACCTTAAATCTTTACAAATTGCATTAGATTACCGTAATAAAAAATGAGAATAAAATTCTTCCTACAGCTATGTGATTAAAGTAAAACTTCTACTCTTTAATTTCTTTCTCTGCTTATCCTTCACACTTTTTTCTAGAGAGCTATATTAGTTCGGAGATTACAAATACTTACAGTACGAGCACTTCAGAGGAATAGAGTTTCTTACACACTATTTTGTAGAAATTCATGGAAGTAATACAATTTGGATTGTTCGTTTTAACTTAAAGTTGACAAATATGCATTTATTTTTGGAGCAGTATTTTTTTTATCTATTTTTTGTCACATGTTGATTGTCGATGATCAGAGCTCAATTTCAGTCGTCAAGTCTCGGAGCAGTGTCTCTTTTTATTATGTTTCTGGTGAAAGTCGTTCATCTTGCTCTCATTCGAAAGGTGGGACTGCTGGTAATAAGCCTCCTGAACTGCGCAGACGAAAAAAGCAAAAAAAACAACATTTATGATTGTAATTTTCATATTAAAGTGCAAAAGCTGTAACTTTTGATAAATGTTTTTTAAGTCGGCATCCTTCTTTCTATATAAAGTATGTGAAAAGAACAAAACAACAACAACGACAACAACTACAACAACAACAAAATATTAGTCTCCCAAACATCACACATGTTCCATATAGAATGTTATTATTGATAAATGAATCCGGAGCCGACGAGCAGTCAGCTACCAATGCGTACACCTGTACACACTTTATTGACAAAGTAAACACTGGGCATTTTGAATGATTTTGGCCGTAGATCAAGAAACTGCATTTTACAAACACAAAAAAATGATGGAAAATAAATCAGAAGAAACAGCTACTTGAACTCTAAACAAGAAAAAGACATAATAATTGCAAATACGGGACGACTATTCTTTGTACAGATCGGAAGCCGCTATTTTATTGAGTGAATGCGTATTTGTAAACTTTCATTGTTTAAACCGGAATTGTATACAATCAAAAAGTTGTTGCTGTATAATTGTATTAAATGGTTACTTTCCGAAGCTACAGTGTTTGTGTTGCCCTTAATCTCGCTCGCCCTTTTCCATCTGAAACGAGTAAGCAGATCTCAGGAGTTGGGAGTTCTGTTGATACGGAGGGCATAGTCAAATTTGTCCAAGACCGTCCTTTCAACAGTTCCATGGTGAACGTTAAAGGTATACAGTCACCTGTAATCTAAATATGCCCATATATGGTCAAAGGGACGTTCCTTGGTAATCAAAATGCCCATGTGAGGGCGCTGTTTTTATAAAGCGGCCACCCGCTTAAAATCTGTGATTGGTTAGATTTTCTCTTTCCATGGTAACTGTGCAAAATTGGAACAGGTGACAGTATATCTCTAACTGAAGAATGTCTAAAGCTGCAAGTCACGTTAATCAATTCGACGACCAGGGTGCCATTCCGATCATGAAATACCCAAAACGTAGACACCGTAACGCTTATAAGTAAGAGGAGAAAAACTGCTTATAACAATGCTTCGGTATGATATGGTTGGGGACAGAACGTTGACTCGCAGGATTAACTTTGCTAAACGGCATCTTCATGTTGTTCGAAAATTCATGGAAATAATAAATACGTCATGCCTTTCTACTATAATAGGAGAGACATGGATGAGGGTCATCGTACTTTCTACGAGTCAAAATTCGATCGCGAGAATCCGTTTGAAATCTCGGTTTCAGACAAGACCACATGTGAGAACGATACTGGAATTCTTAGCTCATCACTGTTCACAAATGCCAGGAGCGTGCAGCCAGACAGATCTCTAAATTTCTATCAATTATTGGGCATCACGCAAACCTCGCATAATATGCACATTATGAAAGTCTGTACATGATTATCACATGTAGAGATTTGTTCTTCAAGTTCTTTTTTACACGACCCCCTTCCAACCTATGATATAATGCCTCCCCTCCCAGAGGAAATGGCGGGATGCACGTTGTAATTATGGCAAAATTCGTGTCACTTATTAACGTAAAAAGGCTGACGTGTAAACTAAATATTATACGGAAAAACAATGGAAACAAGCTGATTTCACCTCTCTTGTCGAAAAATATGTAGATGATAAATGTATGGAAAAGATATATCAAACAGAGCATTTCAATACAGGGGCCCTATAAAATGTTGTGTATACTCAGCAAAAGAGTGACAACCTGGCAACCAGTTTGCTGGTCACACTTGGAGGGGAGTGAAGAATGACCCCCCTCATGAGGTAATGGTCATGGCCACAGAGATATAGGCCGTGATCTGATAAATTTGAAACATACAAGACTTGCCAAAAGAGCCAAGGTATCCCAGGAATAGAAAATACTGGAATATATATATATAATATATATATATATATATATATATATATATATATATATATATATATATACACACACACACTCACACACACACCTACACACCTACACACACACACACACACACACACACACACACACACACACACATATATATATATATATATATATATATATATATATATATATATATATATATATATATATATATATATATATATATATATATATATAATCAAGTACACTGAATTTCAGTATGACACACTAACTATAGTGTTGGGTTTGCGGAATCTGAAAACATCAGCTGCCGGTACATCCCGGACAAGATAAGTAACGAAATAGTACTTTTACGATGGGTGAAATAGCTCTGACAAGTCGTCGGCAAATTATAATTTTAGCCGAATAAGCTGTATCTTTTTGCATTTTGCTTACTGAAGGAATATTTTCCAATCTTCGGAGCTAGAGAGGTTTTGAATTCCGTCATTAATCCGTATTATTCTTGAAAGTATCACTATTTCAGTCATTGGTGATTAATTTACTTGATTAAATCTAGGTACTTACCTTGTGTTTATATGCGGCGGCCATATTTGAGTTGCCACTTGAAAATTATTTAGCTGTTAAAATCTAAGAAGTGCGTTCATCGCCAGAGTTTAGAAAACGTTCCGTAGTCACATTACGGTAAGCATTTTTAGATAAGTATATTTCAAACCATCTCACTGGGGAAAATGCAAAAAGGTACACCAAATAAGGGAGCGTTCAGTTTTTACGGCCTTCGGGGCGGCAAAATCTTGTCGCCGGTGTTCAAAAAAATATAGACCCCCTGCATTTTTGGTGGAAAAAAGATGACCCCACCTTTGTCAGACGAAAAAAATTGATGACCCCCCCCCTGAAAATAACCAATACCCATATGTCAAATTTACCCGCATGGTTTGGATTTGAACTCCGGTACGCGGCGCACTTTATTTGTGTAGCAGAGATGCCAGTGCACAAACTTCTCAGCCACATCCATTGAAACGTCTGTTAATTAGGACGACTGTAAGGCAATTTTTAACTTCATTTCCATAGACAACTCATGTCCATGGACATTGTATAAAGTAAACTTTATTGGAGTGGTTCGCCAAAGGCAGCCCTCCGGTTAAGAGGGTCATGGGCCATTACGTAAAGTCAACTTTATTCTAGTGGGCCACCAAAGGTGGCCCGTCGGTAAAGAGGGTCGATCATGGCTATTGCATAAAGTAGACTTTACTGGACAGGGCCGCTGAAGGCGCGAGGCCATTACCATTATTCAGTGCGTGATCCCAGGGGTCCCTCAAAAATGTTTCTAATACAAGCCGCGGCTTCAATTGGGAATTTTACAGTAAGATTGCCGTGGGGTATTACATAAAGTCAATTTATTGTAGTGGGCCACCGCAGGCGGCCCGCCGGTAAAGAGGGTCGGATCATGGCCATTGCATGAAGTAAACCTAATTGGAGTGGGCCGCCAAAGGCGTCTGCCCGTTAAGAGGGTCATGGGTAATACATAATGTATATTTATTGTAGTGGGCCGCCGAAGGCGGTCCGCCGGTAAAGAGGGTCGATCATGGCCATGGCATAAAGTGAACTTTATTGTTGGTATTATGTTTTTGAAAATGTGGTGACCCCCCCTTTCCTACCAGTGAAAAAGCGATGACCCCCCCCTTGCGGATTCCAAAATTACGATGACCCCCCTGGATTTTGCCGCCCCCCCCCGGCCGTAAAAACTGAACGGTCCCTAAGGCTTTAACAGAAGGTCAACTGATTCGGCCGGAAGCTGACTACAATCATACATTTTTGTTTGGGTTCAACAGTAAAATGCTTCATTCGCATTTGGTCTTCCATCTTGAATCTCACAACTTGCAGTTTAAGGCCACATCAGAGATCTGTTCTGGGTGAACCAGGCACGAGGGCCGGCGGAGGGGGGACTACATATTCAGCTAATACCTTATTATCATAAGCCCAGTCAATATTTGTATATATTGTAACACACCTCCGAGTCGTCAAAACTCTTGTTAATTTACGGTCGCGTGGTATGAATCATTTGTGGCTGACACATGCAAATAGCCCTGGAGTTGCTGGATAGCGGCAACAGTCCATTTCTCTCGGTCTACGCTTCATGAAACAGTTTTGGGACAACACTCGGGCCCTCTGGCAACATACGTAGCCATGCCAGTGAATATGCCTATAATATTCCACTCGAAGTTACCCAAGCGTTCAATGTGGATGCATATTAGATCGAAAGGCGTCTCACGTAGTCTGTCAGAACCAACACGTATGAATCAGTCTGGCCACCTTTGGTTTCATGAGAATACTACAAATATTGTGTGTAAACAGCAAACATAAATATCTAAATATTCTGCACTGTAACCCTGTTTGCGTCTCCACCTCGTCCAATTATTGTCAAATTTCCGAGTTGAAAACAACGGGAAAAGGTTCTCCAGTCTGCTAGGCGGCTGAAGCAAAGAAAGTTCACAAAGTGACTAGCAAGTTGGGGTATAACACAAAACTACAATGGCGCGCTTTTTTCACTTGATGGTTATTGTATTTACTTCCATACATGTTCTTATTTACTCAGTCAGCAAACAATGTACAAAAAAAAAATTGCGGAAGACAACCAAGTGGCATTGTGGTTTCCATTAAAATACACTTGCTGACTATTTTCAAAAGATTACATTCTGTGGTTGAAAATTGGCTTTCCGAACGAAGGAGAGCTAGTAATAGAAATCCTGTACGTACGTCCTGTACGTGCTAACTGAAATGTTTATCATGTATATGTATATGAAAACCATGGAATCATTACTTGCAAGAATGAGTTTATCCTTCCATGTTAATGTTTGGATGCTTGGTAGTAGAGTATACACAAAAGAAAACAATCTAAATGTTCCATTTCAATGCTCAGTTTATTGCTAAGTCAAATACATAAATTGCACGACTCAAAAAGAGGCTACTGCGAAAAAGTTGGCCGACAAATAACATTTTCCACTCACTCTACATTGTAATGGAGTATGAAATAGTACTGAACTTACTATTGAGGTCAGCCTTTCAAACTCTTCATGTGTAAACATATCATGTCATGCTTTTTATAATATTATTAAAGTAATACCATTTTGACGTCTCCGAACATACAAGACAGTATGATTTTATTGTCGGTTATGTGACATGATGACATACGTTCAATTACAGCATAAGATCAAACATCACAATTATTTTTTCGGACAGACATTCGGCCTTTCCAATTTTATCAATTCACTTCTGACCTACCACTTGTTGGGGCTCAATTTAAAGCTCTTGACGAAAGAAGAGTTTTCGCCGTCTTAGTTTTTCGGATTTCGAAAATTTTATTTTTCCCCATACAGTTGACAATATGATGGCGGCCATTTTGAATTTCAAATATCGGGTAAATCTTAGGTAATCTGTTTCTCTGGAACCACATTTTGCATGGTGGCCCTGATTTTTATTGTTGACTTGGTAAGAGAATGGTCGAAACTTTAATTGACGAAAGTTTGAAGTCTTTCACTTTCGAGACGCATATTACCTTAAAAACAAACAACGGTGTCAGTTTCAACCTATTCTGTTGACCTCAATAATCAGAGCTATTGCACTGTTTAACAAGTATTGAAATTCTGTAATTCATTGGCAGTGTAGCATACCCCATACTAGTGTTTGACGATGACTTTGTTCTGTCAGTGGTGTACATCAGACACTTTGGTTGTATATGTTCTAAATTTGTTTCAAACTGTACGTGAAAAGCATCATGTACTCAGAGGAAAAATACCAGCAGCACACTAAAGCAGCCCAGTGGCCCTTGGCCCTCCCTCAAACACAATGGTACATAAGCTGCAGACTTCAGTCAGAAAATCCATTGAGAAGTGTTGTGCTTAGTGTGACTGAAGCTTAAAATTCAACATGTCTACTGATATTTATCGAAAACTTCTTGCCCTCCATTTGTATCACACTGAAGCGGCTCATGCACTGTATGTATCAGCATGTCAATAAATGATTGAGCTTGTGTTCCTAATCATTCACAGATTCAGTACTTTCTGCTGGATGCATCAATTGTTTTATACACGGACTGTGCCCTTGGCATCTACATTGTACTGTATGGTTTGTAGACTTGGTTCAAGTCTGTGATTTGTGAATGTTTGAGTGGAGTGAACGCGATGATTTGTATTTTGTTTTCATGTGAAACGCGTGAGTGGAGTGGACGCGATGAGTGAGGTGAACGCGATGAGTGGACTGAACGCTATACAGCGGAGTTTCACCCAGAATCCGGCAGAAACTAACTCACTACTGCACAGACTCAAACGTGACGCATTCAATCGCTGGGAAAACCTGGCGTGAGCTGCCAAATTCCGGATAGGTTTGTACGAAATAGGAGAGACACAAGAGAAACTATTATAAATGAGTTTATTTTTTTTTAAATTCACCGACTTGAACCAAGTCTATATGGTTTGCTACTTGGGTATGACACTACTTGTCTGATCAGAACTCAGGGTCCCCATGCACCCTATGGATACATTCATGAAATTACTTTAGTAATCCTAAAAGTGTCTACTGAATGAATTTGGATGGTCCTATTGTGCAACACAGTCCAATGGGGTCAGTTTGGTGGCCATCTTGGATTCTTATGAAAAACAATCATTGGCATATCTGATCAAATAGACCTTATAAAGAGACAAGTAACCCAATTTTTCTGTATAATATTAGCAAGAGAAATTGATTTTGACAGTTGTTTTCCAGATTCAAACAAGCTTATTGAGTAAAAATCATGAAGAAAAGTGAAAAAACATCATGTAAGTTCCATGAACGTGTCCATGGGGTGCAAGGGGACCCCATTCTGACAAGACTATTCTATCTCTCAAGTATCTTGACAAAGTGTGAAGCTTTCAAATTGCCGATATACATGTACTGCAGCTGCATTTCTGATATCTTGCTTTCCAAATGAAATTCACAAAAGATACTGCTTTTTGTATATCATTAATTATGTATGGCAGTCATAAAAGTAAAAGGCAAGTGAATATATGGCAGTCATGAAAATAAACGGCAAGTTGCTTTGGAACATGCAGTTAAAGGGTCTTTCCCCATTGAAACCCCATAGCTGGCTGAGTGCATGATGAGCGTCCAAGGCAGACTGCAGAAGACAATTCACAATCACCTACTGTGTGTTTATAAGTGGTTCATTGTCGCTCATTGCAATCAGCAAAACTTGTCTATTGTTTATCCACTTTCTCATCCACTTCAATTCCTTGGTAGGTCAGCACTGCTGCCTTCAAAGCCTTATACACAAAGGATAAAAACTTGCAGCTTCGGAAATCACCACAGGAATATGTTTTGTGCATAATGAAAGATGGGCTGCGGCAACTTTCAATTGGACAGTGAGACATATTTTCCAGCGTATCAACCGACAAGTGACATTTCACGAGGAAGGCATATAACTGAACACAGCCACTTTCTGAACAATACACACTGTGTATATACACCTGGTAAACTGTCTTGTACACTTGATTACCGAATGGAGAGTCTTTGCCTACAGCCAGTGCCTCACACGCTAGCCGTGGTAAAACGTTGGTGATGTCAGTTGGTCTTGAATGAACTTCATTCTGTCGACAAAAATAAATTGTGATTCATAAGCTACTATTAGCACATCAATGGTACTGAAAGTAACCCCAAAAACAATTATTTGTTTAACCCTTTCACCCCCAGTTCCCTGTATACAGGTCCAACTTTACCATAGAAAACAATGGATTTGGGACAAACCATGGTGGTGAAAGGGTTAAACAACGGGGGTGAGTTGGGTGGATCTCACTGCAATATTTACCCAGAAAGGGTCTCGTGTTTTCAAAGGTGAACACAAAAGTATTCCTTGAGATTGATATTACAATTGAGGATGGAATCTTCACTTGCAACTCCCCTGATATGAGAGACAGATTTCCTTTCTTCATTTTTTGCATATCAAGTATCTCTGACAAGATGAGGTTATCATGAAAATATCACAAATGGTATTACCACAGCATATCATCAGGTGCAAAGCAAAGGGTGATGCACAGTGCTAATATTTGAGAGCATCCTTTGTGGTATTTCCGTCATAGCCTATTATTATACATCTAAGTTGCAAACACTGATAAATAGGACGTCAAATGGACAAAGTTGTGACATCATATGATGTCAGCAGTTTTTCTTCCAATTTCTAGCGGAAGTATGGAATGCTATCTTTGATGTGTTTCGGACTGCCTGTGTAACTACATGTACTGTACATGTTGTAGTGCAAGATATATTCTGGTAAATGTCCAATGGGTCCCTTGAAACTGTCCGCAAGTGATCAGAACTCACAATGTCCTCACAGAATGCTAAATGCACATGGGGCCCATGGATACAGTCCATTTTACAGAATGCGAGTTCCGTACAGTTTCTTTAGTGCATAGAAAATTCTATATTCTCAATTGTAGATGTACATGTATAATGATATACCTCTATATATTTTCAAGTTCAACAGGATTCTCTCAGAATTTCTATTGATAGCTACAGCTACACTTCTATCAAGGGATGGTGGACCTCTATTGTTGGTGGCGATAGACTTGGTTCAAGTCTGTGATGTGTGAACATGTGAGTGGGGTGAACATGATCAGTGTTCGCGGTGACTTTTTTCTCCTCGCATACGGCATACGCATTAGTCTGCTAAAATTTCGTAATGGCTGGATTTGAGTGCGTAATTTCACTTCCGCACTCGATTGATGAAAAAACTGATTGCAAAATACAATGTGCTGTTGAATAAATCTACACTACATATTCGGATTGTACGATGTAACATTATTTTAATGAAAACAGTTTAAGAACAACTTGAACAATGTTGAAACGTAACAGCGAAGGGTATACATGCGACCATCAAAACACATCGGGCAACCCAAAAGTTAAGAGTTATGGCAGCTTATCGAGACACTTCTGCAGTGTTCAAAATTTATCAGGATTCCGGCAAGCTCTACCGATGGACTCGTAGAGCAAAGTTGAAAGAAAACAGATTTGTCTGCTTCGACGCCATGCTGCATGTGTGCATGATCAAAATTTGGGAACAGCGAGACGCGATGATCGTGCAGGGTTGGCATTTATATAATTCGTCGCAACATTTCTGTCAATCACTCACTTTGTGTCATAAGTTTCAGAAACTATCGCTCGCCTGAAAAAGTTAGCAACGTAATTCATAGGCACAGCTGACATAATAACGTGCATGTGAACTACGATGCCGATTTTTCAGACAACGCCCATAGAATCCGAAACTTTCCACACAAAATGAGTGATTGACAGAAATGTGTTACAACAAATACTGGTTGTCGCCTAAGCTCAGTCGTGGGGAGTGCTTTCGGAAACATTTTACTGTTATCCTTTGCGTAAAGAAAACGCATAACAATGAAAAAATGCGTAGAGAGTCAATTTCAATGCGTAAATACGCACGATTTTTGTGTAAACGCGAACTCTGATGATGATTTGTCGTCTGTTTTCATATGAAACGTGTGAGTGGGATGAACGCGATGAGTGGGGTGTATGCAACACAGAGTAGTTTCACCTGAAATAATCCAGCAGAAACTACTGCGCAGACTAAAAAGAAACACATTCGATTGCTAGGACCTGGGCAGTCAAAATTTAAATAGGTTTGCATGAAATAGAATCAGTGTTCTCCCCAGAGCTATTATAGAGTGGTGGCCGCCACTCTATAATTTTTGGTAAACAATAGAAACTCATTACCATAACAATTACATTTATTGTTATGCAAATTAGCCGCCACTCTATCAGAAAATCCTGGGGAGATCACTGTAGAAGAGACACAAGAGAAACTTTTTACAAATTATTTTATGGTGATGATAGAGGAAAGATGTTTTGACAGTTTCAGAAATTTTCTGACGAGACACATTTGAATTTCACTACTTTCAAGATTTCATCTCAAGAAATCATCAATATCATTGGAAATTGCTGGCTGGTAGAGTAAGGTGGCGTCTGATCAGAGATGCTGGGGAGCCAGGAAAATCTGACAATATCGATGTCACATCCAAGAAATAGCCATCCCGGTAAACAAATGATGAAACCATAATATTCGAGCTTTATGTTGTCCATATTACATGTCATGCTGTTCTTATTATCCTCATACATGTATACTGAACATGCTGATTGGCCTTCTCATAGCAATGGATTATTCTACCCAGTTATCCAGCACTTCACACTGTGAAATAGTTCAAGTGCAACAAATACGACAAAAAGTCAACTTAAAATGCATGCACTTCATAGATTATAGATGAACAGATAGAGGGAAAGATGGATCCATGATATCTGAGTGGTATTAAGCATTAAATATGGCCTTTGGCTCACACACTGTCAAAGTACGTGTATGCTTTTGAAAGATGACAACATGGTAAATGGTCCAAAAATTCGCAAAACATCAACAATACAAGGTTGTACTTACTTCAGAAAATGTAATCACTTGTATTAAGCCTTCACCGTCCACCGTTTGAACTTCAATATCACTCTCTACGTTGACGGTTTGTCCGCACAACACAAGTTTCCGGGCTGTTGACTCTCTAACTCTGCAATGTGACATTATGATTAAAGTATGAGCTGTTATGGTTGTTTACGACAGTCAAGTGTTGATACTATATTTTTTTCACTAGTTGAGGGTAAGTGTAAACAGAGAATAGCGTTGATCGCGATTTCGGGTTTGTTACTAAATATTGCTGAAATTCGGACAAATATGCTGAAATTCGGAAAAATTTTGTCGTTGTATGCGCGGCTTTTGTTGCAGCTTGTAGTCTCAGTCATCAATTCATACAAATAAGTGTGACGCTAAATAGCCATTCTAACACTCGCGGGTTTTATTTTCGTCGTTTATGCAGAAAATGCGGACAAATGTTTATTTATGCATATTAATGTAAGAGAACAGTGACATCATTTGCTTTTAATTAGACATCCAGTGTCTAGATGTTTGTCAGGCGTTGGTGGTGGTGGTGAAAATAATCACAGAAAGACTTTCAAATGGCTATAATGTTGAAAAAAGAATAGAATGTAATAAACAACATTTTTTCTGGAGCTGAACCAATGCATCACAGCTACAAAGAAGTAGGGAAATAACTAAAAAACCAGCCATTTATTGACTCTTTTGACGAATAAGATAGTATTGGGCAAATTTCATCATCACTTGCATAGAACAGAAAGCAGTCAGCCATAAGAACCTGTCAATTACAGTTTGAAATATAAAGAGCATGAATTTTTGTCACTACATGTCTTGACCAAAAAGTGAGAAAATTGCCCTAAAATATACGAATACAAATTTCACAATAATTGTCACAAATAAAATTGCTTCTTCACTAGGAAACTATCAAGAACCTTTAAAAACTATCACATCAGTGTTTTTGGATATTGTTTAACAAAATATGATGAAATTGTCCCAAAACACGTAAACATCCAAATCAGGGCTATGGATGAACAGACAGCCGGACATACACAAACACTAAGTAAAGCACACACACATATACAGATACATACATACTGAATGATAAACGGGCATCCCGTGTCCTGTCGAATGATAACCAGAAGGTCAGATATTAACTGAGCCAAGGATGCTTCAGGCAGTGACGCTTTTCTGTATGTCTTTATGCTGGTAATCCATCTCATCAAAAGAGATCGGTGATGAGGCTTGGCAGACTCTGGTGCATTGTCAAGGTCCTAAAAAGAAAGAACATTGAGAAGGAGTTTGCGACAATTACAAATGTACCTTATTATTAGTAGTTTAGATTAACGTAACCAGTATGTAAATAGTACATTAGTGGCAAAAGATAATATTAATGTGAAGGACTACCGATGGGCCGTGAGTCTGGTGCTAGCTAATGCAAATGACTTGTGTGTAGAAATGCATACATCTAACACAATCTCAATACAGGTACATAGCCATGTGGAAAAACAGCATCGTGGCCACAGCTCCAGTTCGCAAATGGAACCAAACAGCTCTTGTGAAAATCATGTCAGAGAGCTAGAGGCATATCATGAAAACACTACGGCCCCCAACTAGGAACTTCTGTATGTGCCCTCAAGATAGAAGACCATTTGCCCAATGCCAGGAAGGGCAATCAACACACACATGAAGGTGAATATTCTGATGATTGCATGAATGTATCAAATAAATGACGTATTTAAGTGTTCTCATATTTATTGTAATATTGCTCTGGGATGTACAGACACACATTTTGGTATTGCTATAAGATAGGGCAAAAATTAACCTAGATTCAGACCACATTCTAAAATTCAGATGCAATACTGTGTAAGTTTGAAGTGTATTCTGTTACATGTATGCCTATACATTGTATATTTAGGCAATAAAGCACATCCAGCGATGGTATACCACGAGGTTTTGACCAGTTCACAACATATATATATACGAGGGATAGTGAGTGCATAGTAGTGAACTGGTCAAAACCGAGTAGTATGCTGTTGCAGTGTGTGATTTATTGCTATTATACATCACGAATATACCATGGTTCTTTTCTCGTCTCGGCCAATCAGATCTCTGTATTTGCTCCATCAATCACGGTCCCTGTGCATCAATATACTGGTATGATATACTATGTGATATAAATGTCTCTTTGTGTATAATCCTAAAGCATTCTTATTTGTTTGGCGTCATAGGATATGAGTGATTGTCTCAAAGCTGTATGGCTTTGAGCGCAAGGCTAAAGTCTCCACAGGAGTCAATATGGAGGTTAAAGGGACAAAGTCGGCCATTTTTCATGAATTTTGTTTCATACGAGATACTACTTATATTGTTTGACATGTTGAAAGATACTGTATGAATGGGTGACCAGGCATATATTCAACCCCGGTTTTAGATACGATACATGAAACCACCGCGAAAATGAATTAATGTTCATGACCATTAATTCATTTTTGCGATGGTTTCATACAAATTACTTCAAGTACAAAATAATATCTGTTACATGCTTACTCCTAAATAGGCGGATAATTTTTATTATATATATATATATATATATATATATATATATATATATATATATATATATATATATATATATGGCATGTATAATTGTTGTTGACTTTGATTTTATTGTTGACTTTGTGTATGCACGAGTAATTTTGTCTGCAAAGCAACTGAATTCATGCAATTGAAGTGCTGCCTATATTTTACATAAATGAGAGATTGCTGCATAAGTGAGAAATCAAAATTACTTCAAGAATTCTTCAGTCATTGCAACAAAACAGGTTTATACTCACATCTGTCGCAGAAGCCATCAGAAGAGTTTGGATTGGGTCTGTGATCATGTCATATTGCTGGGCAAACTTTTTGATAGTTTTCACAAAGACATCTTCCTGTAAAAGTTTGGTGACTGCAGACGAAAAAAGTAACATAAATTACTTTAATTGGTTAACTTTAATCACAACTTGATGCGTCAATCTCTGTTTCGATCTCATCTACTTGAACATTAATTTGGCACATCTCTCGTGTGCCCTATCCAAACACTCACATAAGTGCTCTTTTTATTTACTATCTACATGTGTGTGCTGCACGCAAAAAAGGTAACCGTAGCATATGGACGACTGTCAAACTTGGAGATGATCTTCCGGGCCTGTAGATTTTTTAGCATTCGCCGTGCATTGCACACAAGCGACTGTGGTGGTACCTAGCAGCTCTTGACAGTAGGCCTTTCTGTACAGTTTTCAGAGTGACTTGACAGTTTTTTTTTACAACTTGAAACTCACCGTGATTTTGCAGTACTTGGCAATAACGTGGTTTGCCGATGGCCGATCGAGCAATTGCAGTCTTAGTAGCTGGAGTCGCAGGACAGGAGGGTAACTGGGCGCAATCGATGTCCCCGACGATGGTGGCGTTATGCACTATCCAATAGCATATGACCTCCTCTTCACTAAAGAAATTTGTCGTCTCAAATTGATATGCTTCAAAGCGAAATCTGTTCATGTGATGAGTCTCCCACTTGGAAGCCGATGGAAAAGGTACGTGGGGATGTTGATAGGGGCAAGACGTTCTCCGTCGCATGCACACTCCCATTTTGTAATCGGGGCACTCTGTTCTTTGGATTGATGTCGACTCGGTGATATCGCCGGTGGCATGTTCGTCATCGTCACTTACTGATACACTAGCAACCACATCAGCTAGATCATCAACTGAGTCTGCTTGATCATCGACGTCTGCACCACCGTGAGCTCCCATTGACTCCATTGTTACAATGCTTAGAGTGACTTCGGCCCATGACAGGTTTGATTTTCCTGGTTTTCCTCTGTACGCACACGACCTGTCACCTGATTCGTTCATGGGCCAGTCACGTGCTAAGTTTTGAGGGCGCTAGACATAGGAAGCTTTTGTGCGCCGCTGATCTGCATGGTGGCATAACTTTTCTTGGCCCTGACGGTGGTCCTATATTCGATTGTTAGGATTTCTGGATAACTTAGGTTTTAGGTTTGTAAGGTAGCTCACCTAAAACCCCTGACCCGAGGTTTTTCTACACAGTGTAGGCAAGATGGGATGGAAGTTGTCCATGGTCGACCATTTTTTAGACATCTTTCAATAAGTCGAACAACATCAGCAACTGCTCGTTTGCAACAATATTGGTGAAAAACAGGTAAAAAGATAGCGATAATGTGCCTTTAATAAAAAGGAGTGCATATGGACCCGTTTTCGGAGTTTGTTAGGGGGAGGCATTTGAAAGAAATCAGAGAACTTTTTTTCTCCCTTATCTCCTCTCCTGAGGTGTTTGTGGGCGGCCTTACGTAAAAATATTTACATAAAGATTATCTCTGATATACTGACAAGATGTCGTGCTACAGAATTGTTACTTGATAAATGATATTTGATTTGGTACAAAAATTCAAAACAAATATTATTTATCAAATTTTAACATCACCTACAAATAGAATGGTACGTCCCGATCATAGATATATAAAAGTGTTGAGCTAAGAATCCTGTCTAATGATTAAGTAACACATATTATTACTTTGTACTTGAAGTAATTTTGTGTTATTAATATATATATATATATATATATATATATATATATATATATATATATATATATATATATATATATATATATCGCGACCCTCTTTACGTGTACTCACTAACACCTCTTTTTTTCGTAACGCAGCTCTTGTTTTCAATGTATTTATTCCAATTAAATGGAAAAAATCTACGCAGCTCTTTTTCAGTGTGCAACTCGGATTTTTTGACAATTAACATGTACGACGACGCGCCCTCAACGGTATTCTGAATTTGCGAGGCCCACCTTGAGCTAGCCGTGTGTCGCTGCGTTGATACAGCAGAAGTCGTTATTCAAATGGATGTTTCTGGCCCCCTTAATGTAGAGGATTTGCGACAGAGAAAACCGTATCTAAGTCATACTCTAGTACCGCGTATGCCTAGGGACTGGGTTAAACGCTTCAAATTAAACACCGTGGGCTACCGCGTATAAAATTCCACAGAGATATAGCAACTGTAAATGTGAAATCTACTACTAGGAATGGATGGGAAAAAAACAGAATTAGCCGACGCTCTAGTTCAAAGTTATTGAGGACTTTTCTGATTGAGCCGATACACTTCACTGAATACGTATCTGTACATCTGAGTTGTTTTGTATCCTGCATTTGTCTTATTTGATTGAGAGGATCGATTCTTCTTCGACCGTACGAAACCATCGATCAATGTAGTCTGGCTAGCGCTATGAATGATTTAATCAGTGAAGAATCTGATGTACATGTGTCGCAATTAGGGAAAAACTCATCGTTCAATGGCTGGCCCTTGAGGGCGCACGGCAAGCGTTAGTAGTCCTCTCGCATGCAAGCCAGCATCCTGGAGTAGTTGGTACATGAATAGACAATCAATCTAGAATAAAAATACTGCGGTTAGTTTTGCTCTGATAGAAGCGATTCGTCAGTAACACTTTCAAGAAGGGCAAAATGTAAATATTAAAAATGTCGAGTACCTGACATTTTAGGTAATACTTTAATTCAGTGATAAAAACGATTAAATCCTCAAACATTGTATCGCGCGTTGAATTGTTTTACATTCATTTATTATACTTTTTATGCCAGTAAAGGGCAGACCATGTCAAGAACATAGTGGGACCGCGGCGCCCGCATTAGCAACACCATGATATATCATTGCTGACATGAGACTGTTAATCATTGAAAATTCTTGAAAGACTTCATTCCTTGTTTCATATTTAATCGGTGCAAACACAGAGATATTTGCGAATGACTTTGCAGGCAGTCACGTTCGAGCTTGAGCTCTCAGGCTTTACAAGGCTTTACAAGGCTTAGCTTGCATCACTTCCTCGAATGGAAAATGTACAAAATCGCTGCAATGTAATGTCAGTTAGCAGTAGCACTAACAATTTTTGGACTTTTAAAGGATGAAGAAACTTGCAAAGTACATAACGGAAGCATGTCGACTACGTGATGTATTATTAGGATATATCATGAGTATATTGCACTACTCTTTTTTCAGAGTCATATTATATCCACCCAACTAGTCATTTAATTCAGTCATGTCATTCGTAAAAAGGCCGACCGGTTTTGTCCGCTCACACGACATATTCTTTATCATTTAAATTCATTCGACAACAGGTTGATCAATACTTGTTAAGAACAGTTTACCTTCAATATGCGTTCGACGCCGCTTCTCGATCATACTGTTTCTTTCCGAAACCTGGTCACGAGTCTGCAAGCTGTGCCAATTGCGACGTAGTAAATGCACTGATCATAGCATGTCATATAAAATATGACATTTGACCATTTTAACGTGTTAAAGGGGACAAAATTAGTCACAGACGGGACCAAACATATACACACACAGCTAACCAACTCATGGGCCGAGCGAGAAAGATAGCCGCGCGGCGTACATAACCGACTGGGCTACTGCACAGCGGGTGATAAAAATGGAAAGATAATTCATGTTCAGTGGCCATGCTCTACACTAAATACGAAATCTTCGCATGCCATTATGTTTGCACTTCATTCATGTAGGTGTTCTTTCCTAGATCCTTTTTTGAATATTTCACATAGAAATAAGTAGTTAATTCAGCTATTTAGCGATCCTAAACATACGTGAATATTAAACACAAACGTCCCAACACATACAGTAGAAAAGTTATGGCGTCTTTTATTAAAGTTGGATACACAGTATATACAGATTGCGTATAAATAATACTTCATAAGAAAATATAAACCCCAAAAGTAATCGTGAAAAATGCGCCATACATAAACATGACCAAAGTTGAGGTATGAGAAGCTATCCCTACTTACTAGTACGGTGGAGGTGTCACTTGTGTATGATCTGTGCCTTTGGATGACCACATATATATATATATATATATATATATATATATATATATATATATATATATATATATATATATATATATATATATATCTTGTAACCTAACATTAGGTGCTCTTCACAAACATATGTGTAAAAGACTATCTATACGACTCGGAATATGCCATCGAATTTTTAAATTTCATATTGGCTCCTAACAGCCACAGGAGAACTTAGCAAAAGTGTATGGTGCTAAAATTTGGGTGAGAATAAATTATTTTCCATAATACTTTTATTCTATTGTATTCTATTGTAGTAATTAAAAAAACTGCTGATTCGTGACGAAACGAAATGGTAGAAAGAAGATAAATAATGGAAAAATACATGATGTTGTTTATTATACCGAAACCCTGCATGAAAGCTCTTGGCAATGTTTACCGAATAGCATCATGCATTTGTAAATACAAAAACATATCAGCGAAAGCAACTACCGTCGATATTTGATGTAAATACATTTTTTTAATAGGGAGAGAGGTAGAGGCGTATTGTACATTACAATATTATGTTATTTTATACACGAAGGTTTTATACATTACTGTAGTCTTTATTCTGTTCACTGGAACAGCGTTTGATACTTAAAATCACCCATTGAACCTGATTACCTGATTTTCAACACCCGTACTTATCAAGGTCATCGTCAGTTCAGAACACTTTAATTCAGTAGCGTGGAAAAAAAGATAGTCACGGCATAATATACATGTATATGGACGTATTGATTTTATAAGTTCGAATAGAAACGTTAGTTTTTACTTTTTCTCTTTCATAATATCATCAGAGTTTCCTTCTCTGGAAAAGCGACATCCAGAGGATTTTGGCATTCCCTTGAAGGGCGCATACGAGTCAGTTTCCCCCTCGGAGAATATGGGGGTTGACGGTCACCGCCTGATGGGGGATCTCAGTGTGGTTTCGTCATCCGGCAACAGTTGGCACTGTATTCCCCGTCTCTTGATGTGGACGGCAAGGTCAATGAAGTACTCTAGCACCTCCACTATCGTTACCACCGAGATGCCGATCCAAAGACCAAGAGAACCACCGATGTTTGCCCATAGGTGGGCAGTCTGTGGAGAAAGCAAGGAAGAAAAATAAAAGATTTGCAGCGAATCATCTGTAGAAAGGCGTCGATTGATGCTGCAGAATATGGCTGGTTAAACAACTTTCAGGATTGTTGATTTCTTGTTGACGGACAAAATGGTACACTGGGAGACATGTAGCCAGACACAATAGAGATGCAGTGACACAGTGTGGAGACAGAATTTGCTGGATAAAATGCAGATTAGTAACCTACAAAAACGACGTTTAGTTTACTGACAGACAGACAGACAGACAGACAGACAAGTGGATGAATAGACAGACAGACAGGTAGACAAGTGGATGAATAGACAGACATGCAGACATAGATTGAAGATAGGCAGACAGATAGACAGACAGACAGACAGACAGACAGACAGACAGACAGACAGACAGATAGATAGATAGATAGATAGACAGATAGATAGATAGATAGATAGATAGATAGATAGATAGATAGATAGATAGATAGATAGATAGATAGATAGATAGATAGATAGATAGATAGATAGATAGATAGATAGATAGATAGATAGATAGATATGGATAAAGAAGATTGATATAAAGATAGATAAAAGCTACAAAGATATATACGGACAGATACTGGATAGAGAAAGAGATAGATAAATAGCTATAAAGATGTACTGATACACATTACGATAGAGAGATATCAATGATAATCATTCTAACGCATACAATCTTCATAGCTAAGCCTTATTTACAGGGCACGTACGTCTGGCGCTCTTTTTATGGTCATTAGTATTCTAAAGTCGTCCAAATAAGATCGGGATTATGGGATCAGTACGTTGGCACAACTCATGTGTTCGCAATCTTACGGTTTGGTCAGAATAAACCCGACTAATTTAATCCTCGCTTCTTGTCCACGCCTCTCTCCGTCAGATAGCGAAAATGATCACCTGTCAGTGCCACGGTGTCGGATGTGCGTCAGTCTGAAGCGGAAATTAAACCGGAAAATTTTCTCCCAAGTTGAAAGCGCGCTGCGTATCTTAATAGACACTGCACAAAACGGACCCCTGTATGATCTATATCAACTGATTTCTGTTTTCAATGTTATCATGAAATTTGATTCTCTGTCGTAATTGCACGTATCAAAAAAGGAAATGGGGTTTATTTTAGGGTACTGGGTTTTTCGTTACTCACAAGGTAGGCCGGTTCTTCTTTGACGATGATGTAATTCAACTCCTCGAAATAAACTTCAATCCTCGCGAGGTTTTTCCTGGGTGATGAAGATCAAATAAAATATTAGCAGAATCGAAAGGGGTCATGGGAACTTTTAGCGCTCTTTTAACCTTTGCGACCAGAGTTCTACTCAACGTGTATATAGATTATATCACACTGGCTGATAATGTCATTAGATTATAATTACGTGCACCACATTTTTATACGTCAAATGTCTCTCTCAAATTACGGTCGTTTTTCAGTCAAGACAGACTTATATATGAACCTTGCTAGACTGTATATCATAATTTCATAGTGGCACTGTCTTTTACGAGTGAGCTTGTTTCATGACCTTACGAAAGAATAAGCTTTCAATGCATGGCCGATGTTTGGCAGGCCTGCCTGGCTGACGGCGTTATGCGCATAAATTTGGCGCGCAGCTTGTGAAAGCAAAAGCTTTTTTATGTCTGGCGGACTTCTGCACTCCCTGCTCGCCGTGCTATGCGCATAAATTTGGCATACAATATCTGCCTCACGTCTCATTACTCTCCGCCGGGAAAGAATATGAAAATCTCGCTTTTCTGTACTGATGCATCACGTATACGCGTCAGGAAAATTCATAAAATCCAATGCTGTGGAAACAACGCGCGCATTGTTCTACTGACTCGAGACGCCTGTCACATCAATACACTGAAATAACTGCAGAAACAATTCCAGTGTACGTTCCGTGCGTGGGTGTCAGAAATAAAATTTCATGGAGAGAAAGATAAAGACTATTAAATGAGGCCATTAAAATGGCGGAGTGTACGTGTAGATATACATCGTCTATTGGTTCTAAACGTTCTAAAAATAGATTCGAGCAAAGCCATCAGTTCAGCTGAGGCTGGAGGGATTCGGTGGCGATACTTGAATGATATCAATCTATCAGCCTGAAGACATTCTTTTCTCCTGTCCCCGGGTCATGTGCGGTCGGCTTAAAAGAAAGTCCACATTTCGAATGCCGCCTTTTATGGATCACGTGATCGCAGAAATGTGCTGTAGGATGCATAATAGCTTTGCATGTCATGTAGCGTCGATATTTTTGCGAGAAAACGATATTGTGAGGGCCATTCAAAAGTTCCATTTTTGTGAGTCCTGAATCTATGGTGATAATTTTACTTTGCAAAAAAACCTATTGTTATCCACTCGATATGATTGCCGAAGACTTTTTTTTAAATTTCGTTTTTCATCGCACTGACGAATGCAAATTGTAAAGCCATATTAGTTTTTGAATCCATTCGTATACATATCGCCTGCACCACCACTTACGATACTTCGACCACACGGTTTGCGTTTCAAGTTTACACAATAATTCTTTGCATTTACCTTATCGCTGTTTCATCGCTTAATTCCCGTATCTTTGGATGGAGGTCTTTTAGTTCTGCCATCATATACTCCTGAAAGAAAATATGAGAAATTCACAAGAGTCAATTTGGCTTTGAGATTGGTGATAATCGCTGAAATGAGTCCGGCATTCGAGATGATTAATATGATTCTATAGTAACCCTGGGGTGATCAAGTTTTTGAAAGATTCAGATCTGGGATGACAGTTCTGAAGATATGGGACGGAACACTTTAGGCCAACTTAAGTTTATCAACGAGTCATTTCAATGAAAAAACCATCATATCTTCCACGAAAAATGCTTCCCTATGACATTTAAAAAGGGTAACAGCGCCTTGCAACAGACAATTTTGCTCGAACTTTCCTCGATAAACGTTGAACCATTCTCTTCTATAGTCTAGTCACGTGGTCCAGTCAAGAATAACAATCATGGATCACCGTGCAAAGTCTGGGATCGGAGAAATCAATTACCTAAATTTTACCCGATATTTGAACATTGAATGGTAGCTACTCCCTGTGAGAGAAAATAATTATTTCGAATTTCACTACAAGAAGATGGTGACAACTTCATCCGCTAACAGGTTTCAAAAGGAGTTCTCACATGGCAAAAATTTGAGTGTCCAAATGTCTGTCCCTGTAATGCCAAAGTTTGATGATTTTTTTCACTAATTTTGTTTTAAATGTCAATCATAATTTCTTGTTCTATTCTCCAAAGCATGTTGATATATATATATATATATATATATATATATATATATATATATATATATATATATATATATATATATATATATATATATATATATATATATATATATATATATATATATATATATATAGTATTCAGCTTGTCAACTCAGCCTGCAAACTGCGTTGCTATTGTTGACAAGTTAATTCTGGTCCGGACTAGAATTCAAATGCAAACAATAAGAGTACGTCTTCCACATATATAGACGCTTTGTGGACAAACTAAATAGTGGACATTTCAACATTATTTTGGGAGTAGAATGAGAACTTTCAATTTCATATACAAAAAAAATAATGGGAAAAAATCATCAAAAGATAGCATTATTGGCCCTAATATACAAATTATAAACATGAAATCATTCTCAATGACAAGCATATGAACACTGTTATGTGTAATCTGTGTTCAAATTGCAGGAATAGAATATTTACGTGAGCCATTAGTTTACTTCCATCAGTTGATGGCAACCCCATCGTGTCTCTTTCCGACGCCTTCGCATAAACAATGTCCTTGAAATGCATTTATAAGCGGCTTTTCTTGCCAGGGAACGAAGGCTATACGGCGCACTCAAAAGTCAATGCTCGGTTGAGTCACTTTCAGTAATTGGACATTGAAAATCAGATCGAAACGGCGGCTTCTATTCACTTCGTTAAAGGTTATGTTAGCTGAAGGGGTCTGAACGGGTGGGATGAATACAAAACCATCGCGCTGCCGTTTACGGAAGAAGAGTCTCGTTCCACGAGATTTTTTTTTCTCCACGCTTCGTTTGTCTGTTCTTTTATGCAGATTTATCAAAGGGACCGTCTCTGGTAAACCAGAGACGAGGTTGTTAAAGCAGTCGACGCACAGACGTCTTGAGTGGCTGGCAAAAATCGCACGAAAAACGCTGCAGGGATAGCTGACAAAACGCATTTTGCTTACCATGTAATTATCGGAAGGCCAGGCATGTTCAGACACCGACAATATGTATTCTCTCTCCCTGGATAGATGAACGGAAAAAATAGGCTGATTTCAAAAATAAATATTCTTTTACGGAGAAGAAAAGAAATTGATCAGAGCAGGTTGTAGCTCATTCCGACAAATAAAATTACTGTCAGTGGCTGTCAAGAACAGAATACCGAGGAATGGTCAAAATCTAATATTGCAACACTGAAATTTAGCTTCAATTCAATTCAGTCACCATTCTAAAAACATTCGACTAAATCTTACAACGAAATAACCAGATCGAGTACTGATATTGCTTTCTGTCAAGAGAACACAGCGCGACAGAGCCCTCTTACAAACACTCAATGCAGAATACAGGGCTGTTAACATGCAACCGGAGGCTGCACGAGGACTTGCATCAGATAATGGAAATGGACGATTTGACAGGGATCTCCCAGCGGGAGTTAGACGTGATAAGGTCGGATGGTCGCCCTCTAGCCATTCCTTGGCTTCAATACAATAATCACGATCTAAGAGAACAAATGATGTGAAGACAAAAACCAAGGTAGAGCGTATCTCCGTCGGCTCGGGAAATTACCCTTTGGTTAAGTCCAAGGGCTGTCATTAGTCGAACTGCTTCTCTTCCGTTGGTAATTGTCATTGTCCGTATAAACATCACGAATGTTTCTTACCTGCAGGCTGGCTGGCAATTACAAGGTAGCTGATCGTAGAGACTGAGAAAATAAACAAATTCTCGGCAAATTGCTGGGAAATAAACAAAACGGGATAAATTGAGGACAATAAGAATGGTGAACTGCACACTTTACAAAATTACTTCAAGTATAAAGTAATCATGTCTGCCATGCATGCTGCAATCATCGGTCGGACTGAACTCTGATGATATCAGGATGCTTGAAACTTAAGTAACATCACTACTTTTTACTTGGAGTCATTTGTGTTATTATTTATAACGCTCTGCTTTTTGCATGGAGCGAGCACTGTAATTTTCCATAAAAACATATGTATGTATGTATGTATGTATGTATGTATGTATGTATGTATGTATGTATGTATGTATGTATGTATGTATGTATGTATGTATGTATGTATGTATGTATGTATGTGTATGTATGTGTGTGTATGTATGTACGTATGTACGCACGTACGTATGTACGTACAAGGTTATTACCAAAAAGGTCGTTTGATTCAGAATATTATGTCACATCCACTAATTGACAATTATCAGTATCTCCTTTCCGGCTCAGGCCACCCTATACTTGTGCCTTGGACAAGGAATAGAATTGTTGAGGAATATTTTACCCCGCCAGCTTTTGCTGTTTTAAATATGAATATGTCTTTTGTAGTCCTGTATGACAGTCGTGCATTGTTGAGCGTTTTAGGGTTGTTTCTAAGTGGGGGCCTGGTGTGACAGAATCATTTCCATGATTTGTGACTCACAGTTACACGCTGTTAAACGATCATCTGATGAACATATTGTTACGTGCAGAGAAAACGAACAAAAGGGTGAACTCAGCAGTTTACGTTTAAACAAAATTTATTACGAAAACAAAACTAATTGCTAAGTCAGGGACAGAGTACAAGCTTTAAAAGTGTACAGACTACTTATCTCAGCTGGGACGGCAAAGCTCCAGTCTCAGAGTTGTAACAGTCAGTCGGATGAATGAACAGTCCTTTGGCTTGCAGGCTTGAAGCTGCACAAAGTCCACAGTATAAATCCAGCGTTGACAGTGAAGGTCTTGAAAGTCTTGAGAATGACTACTGCTGGAGTTTAGTAACACACAAGAGACACGATCCCAAAAGTCTGACTGGAAGCTGTGCACGTCCCTTTTATAAAGGCATATAAGAACAATCTAGAACTTTTATTGACATGCTAATTACTGTTCTAAAATTATCTCCCTTACACAACTAATCAACTTTCCAGAACATTCCAAACATGACTAATTGAATTCAAGGTTGTGAGGTCATCAAGGGCAGTGACCTTGAGAATGTTCTAGACTAATTGAACTCAGGTCATGATGAGTGTGGGGGAAATGACCTACATAACACACCCCCTCTTCAAAAAAAGAAAATTTTTCAAAGAAAAATCTTTCTTTACAAATGTAATCTTGAAAAGGATTTAAGTACTCAAATTTTGTTTTACTCTAAAGTAAAATTTCTTGAAAGTGAACAACAATTAACTCTAAATACGAGAGAGACAGTCTGCAATTAAATTGTCTCTGCCTTTGATATGTCTAATGTCAAGATTAAACTCCTGTAACATTAAACTCCATCTTAGCAATCTCTGATTTTTGCCTTTAAATTTCTGCAGAAAAACAAGAGGGTTGTGATCAATATAAACCACTATTGGCTGATTTGAAGAAGTAACATAAACTTCAAAATGCTGTAAAGCTAATATCAAAGATAAACACTCTTTTCAATTGTAGAGTAGTTTCTCTGGGATTTGTTAAATTTGCGTGAAAAATAGCAAACAGGATGATCTATACCATGACTATCCTCTTGCAATAAAACAGCACCAGCAGCCGTATCACTAGCATCTACAGCTAATTTGAATGGCAAAGTGAAATCTGGTGCAGACAACACTGGGGCACTTTGCAGTATGGCTTTAAGGTATCAAATGCCTGTTGGCATTGCTCTGACCAAACAAACTTTACTTTCTTTTTAAGTAAGTTAGTCAAAGGCTCAGTAATTGTGGAGAAATTTGGACAGAATTTTCTGTAGTAACCAGCCATACCGAGAAAGCGCATCAGTTGTCGTTTGCAGTTTGGTATGGGAAAACTTGAAATGGCACTGATTTTGGCATCAACAGGTTTTACCTCACCCTGTCCTACAGTATGTCCGAGGTAAGTTACCCTGCCCAACCAAACTCAGATTTGGCAAGGTTGACAGTCAACATTGCTTTGCTCAGTCTCTCAAAGAACTTCCGCATGAGCTTGATGTGTTCCTCCCAGGTGTCACTATACAGGACGACGTCGTCAACGTAGGCTGCACACCCGTCTAGCCCGGATATGACGTCGTTGATCATCCGTTGGAACGTTGCCGGAGAGTTCTTCATTCCAAATGGCATCACCTTGTACTGGAACAATCCGTCTGGTGTAACAAAGGCGGATATTTCACGAGCACGATCCGTCAGAGGGACTTGCCAAAATCCCTTCAGTAGGTCAAATTTTGTCACATACTTGGCTTTTCCCACTCGGTCGATGCAGTCATCAATCCTCGGGATTGGGAAAGTGTCTGTCTTTGTTAAAGTGTTGACCTTCCTAAAGTCCGTGCACATACGATAACTGTGGTCTGATTGGGAACAAGTATGCACGGCGAACTCCAGTTACTTTTACTGGGTTCAATAAAGTCATTGTCCAGCAGGTATTTGACTTCTTCCTGGAGATATTTCGCTTTTGTTGGATTCAGTCTGTATGGATGTTGTTTTACAGGCTTACTGTCCCCAACATCAACGTCGTGATAGATGACGTTTGTCCTCGTTGGAACATCTTGAAACAGGTGTTTATATTCGTGGAGCGGAGCAGTCTTTCACCTGTTGTTGTTGTTCTGGCTGGAGGTGTGCCAACTTTGTAGACTCCAGCTTCTCCAGGATTTCTGAGTTCTGAAGCTTGACCGAGCCCAGCTTTGAGTTTAGAGTATTTTCACTCAAGTCAGTTTCAGTATCACTATCTTCATAATGGTTTGAACTGACTGCACTGACAGGCTGAGTTATAGTAGGATTATCCCTATCCAAATATGGCTTAAGCATATTTATGTGACATAGCTGTTTTTGTTTCGCCTGTCAGGTGTTGTTATGATGTAATTTAAATCACTCAATTTCTTATCAATTAGGTATGGCCCAAAGTAACGAGCATGGAGTGGTTTGCCAGGAATTGGAAGTAGAACAAGAACTTTTGACCTGGTTCAAACTTCCGTTTTGAGGTGTTTTATCATATTTGGTTTTCATTGACTGCTGAGATGACTCAAGATTTTCTCTGGCTAATTCACATGCTTTAGAGAGTTTTGTACGAAATCTGACACATATTGCAAATATTCAGACAATCATCATCGTCTGATAGGAATTTCTCTTAACGAGCTTAAGTGGGCCACGGACTGTATGTCCAAATACAAGCTCAAATGGGCTAAAACCAAGAGACTCTTGAATTGACTCTCTAACAGCAAAGAGCAAAAAATGAATTCCTTCATCCCACTGCTTCTCTGTGTCAAAACAGTAGGTCCTAATCATGTTTTTCAAGTTTGATGAAATCGCTCAAGAGCACCCTGACTTTCTGGATGATAGGCGGATGACCTATACTGTTTAATGCCTAGCTGATCCATTACTTGTTGAAAAATACCAGACATAAAGTTGGAGCCTTGATCGGACTGGACACATTTAGGGAGGCCAAATAAAGTGAAAAATTTGACTAAAGCTCTCACTATAGTCTTTGTCTTTATGTTTCTCAGTGGTATGGCTTCTGGGAACCGAGTTGATGTACACATTATTGTCAGCATGTACTCATTTCCTGATCTTGTTTTGGTAGGGGCCCAACACAGTCTATTAGTATCCTACTAAATGGTTCTTGAAATGCAGGAATTGGCTTGTAAAGGGGCCTTTGGAATGGTCTGATTTGGCTTTCCTACCATTTGACATGTGTGACAAGTTTTACAGAAATGTGTTACATCCTGCCTGAGATTAGGCCAATAAAAGTGACTGAGAATTTTATGATAAGTTTTCCTTACTCCCAAATGACCAGCCCAGGGCGTTTCATGGGCCAGGCGCAATATTTCAGCACGATAGGGCTTTGGAACCACAATTTGATGTTTTATAGCCCAGTCGTCATCAACCAAGACATCTGGAGGTCTCCATTTACGCATGAGAATACCAGATTTTGTATAATAGGAAACAGAGCTATCTGAAGTTTTATCTTCATCATCTACCCTGTCAAACAAAGACAAAATATCTGGGTCTTTGTGTTGTTCTGCAATGAGATTTGATCTAGAAAATGTCTGACTTTGGTCAGCAGAAGTTTTACTGGAAGTTTCAAATCCACGAGGGATAACGGAATGATCCGTGTCAAACACCTGACTGAGAAAGGTGTCATTTAAGTCAACATCTGTGACATTATTTTTGAGAGTATTTTGATTCTCGGAAGTTTTCTTTGACATGGCTCGAGTAATGGCACATGAAGGAAATAAATCGGGTATCTCTTGTTCAATTGGCTCTGGATCCTGATCTAAACTAGGATTATCAGTCACAAGTGGATTAGTAATGACCTTGTCCCCAGCAAGGTCGTTTCCAAGAAGAAGGTGATCCCTTCAAAAGGCAAAAAAGGCCTAATACCTAAAGCCACAGGTCCAGAAACAAAGTCCGAAGACAAATAGACATTATGGAGAGGAACAGGAATAAAGTCATTGCAATCTACCCCCTTAATAAGAACTTTAGAACCTGAAAATGACTTTTCAGAAAACGGCAGGGTATCTGCCAACAAAAGAGACTGGGAAGCCCGGTATCTCTTAAAATTTGACAGGGGTAGCGGAAGAGAAATCACTAGAAAGTGATATAAAACCATCATGAATAAATGGTTCGAAAATACCCATAATGCTATCTTGAGAAGAATTGACCTTGACCTCATTAATTGGGATAAGAGGGGTTTAACCTCAGAAAATGTGTTGCACACATTATTAGACTCTAATTGAGTTGATGAAGAAATAAAGCCGGTTGGCTTAGATCCACTTTGACCACTTTGACCTTCACGTTTTCTTTTCAATTTGAAACACTCTGACATTAAATGGCCGTCTTTCTTACAATAATTACAAGAAAGTGTACCAAACTGTTTTTCAGAAGGAGATTGAGACTTGGGATCTGATGATGTGGGAGTGTTACTTGAACTCTGTGAACTGTTGTCATTTGATTTTCTACTGTCCTTTGAAAAATTCTTGGATGAAAAGGAGGAGTTAAATTTACCTGCATTGTTTCTGTAGGAAAAGGACTGGGATGGTTTGCTGAGAAATGAAGATTTGTGGGTCAATGAATAATCATCGGCCAAACGTGCAGCAACCTCTAATGTATCTGCCTTTTGTTCATTGATAAACGTCTTGATGTCACTCCGGAGCACCTTTTAAATTCCTCAATCAAAACAAGTTGTCGTAATTTGTCATAATTCTGACTGACCTTTTCCGAAGAACACCAACGATCAAACAGTGTTCTTTTGTTCGAGCAAATTCAACATAAGTTTGATCCTTCACCTTCTCACAATCCCTAAATTTCTGACGGTAAGCTTCAGGCACCAACTCATAGCCCTTGAGAATTAATTCCTTCACAGAATCATAATTTGAAGCCTGCTCTACTGACAACTGAATGTAAATTTCTCTGGCTTTACCCACCAAAGCACTCTGCAAAAGCATAGACCAGGACTCCTTAGGCCAATTCAGACTCTGAGCAATTTTCTCAAAATGGAGAAATATTTATCACATCCTTTTCTTGGAAAGGGGGAACTAACCTGAAATGCTTAGTGATGTCAAATTGTCTGAAGGGAAGAATTTTCCTGACTTTCCAAGCTCTAAACGTCTCATTTCTAACTGCAGTCGGTGTTCTGCTAATTCTCTTTCCTTTTCTTTTTCCTCTCTTTCTTTCTCCCTTTGTCTTTCTTCCATTTGCAATTCTTTTTCTTTCATTTCCAATTCCCTCTCTTTCTGTCTTTCTTCCATTTCTAATTTTTCTTTTTCTAATGCCTGTCTCTCCTTTTCCATTTGTAATTCTTTTTCTTTCATTTGTAATTCTTTTTCTTTTCTAATGCCAATTTTTTTAGCTCGAAATCTGCCTGTATTTCTAATTCCAATTTTTTTGAGTTGGAAGGAAGACTCAAGCTCATAATCTTTTAAGGCAGACTCCTCAAAATGGCCAGAATTAACTAAATGTTTTGCAATCTTGAACTGTATTTCTCGCTTGCGCATAGATCTTTTGACATCTACTTTAAGGAAATTGGCCAGTGCTATGAGGTTGTCTTTTCTGAGGGAATTAAATGTGTCCTGATCAAGGTCATCCATAAATTCGTCTGGCTTGAATTCCGCCATGATTGAATTTAGCTGAGTTCACAGTATACAGTAGTTTTGAAAAGGTAGGCAAAATGTTGTCAAACGGCTCAAATGTTCGTCTCCCGGACGAGCCCCCAATTTGTTACGTGCAGAGAAAACGAACAAAAGGGTGAACTCAGCAGTTTACGTTTAAACAAAATTTATTACGAAAACAAAACTAATTGCTAAGTCAGGGACAGAGTACAAGCTTTAAAAGTGTACAGACTACTTATCTCAGCTGGGACGGCAAAGCTCCAGTCTCAGAGTTGTAACAGTCAGTCGGATGAATGAACAGTCCTTTGGCTTGCAGGCTTGAAGCTGCACAAAGTCCACAGTATAAATCCAGCGTTGACAGTGAAGGTCTTGAAAAGTCTTGAGAATGACTACTGCTGGAGTTTAGTAACACACAAGAGACACGATCCCAAAAGTCTGACTGGAAGCTGTGCACGTCCCTTTTATAAAGGCATATAAGAACAATCTAGAACTTTTATTGACATGCTAATTACTGTTCTAAAATTATCTCCCTTACACAACTAATCAACTTTCCAGAACATTCCAAACATGACTAATTGAATTCAAGGTTGTGAGGTCATCAAGGGCAGTGACCTTGAGAATGTTCTAGACTAATTGAACTCAGGTCATGATGAGTGTGGGGGAAATGACCTACATAACAATATTATAGCGTGAAAGCTAGACAGACGTAACGACATGATTTTTTTTTTATAAAAAGGAAGAATATAACAGCTACCTTGAGTTATATTTGTGAAGGTTATATGACATTTAGGAAAATCGTCGAGCACCATATCTACACATCCACATCTGTCGACCAGGTAGGTCTCAACGCACTCTCTTTGACATGCCTGTTTGATAAATAAAAAACAAACAAACAAACACCGTGCGCGACTGCTGAACGGTTGGCAAGAATATTTCTCGTGTATGCCACAGCAAACTGTGCCTTGCTTGAGGGATATTTGATGATATACTGTTGTACTAAAAACCCATAGCTGTCAAAAGAATTTCTTGCACAATTCACAAATCCCCTGTTACGTTAATTCGTGACCTCTCTCAACAGCAGACGACGTGTGATACCCCTCTCCTTACTACCTCCAGTCATGCATGGTGGACGGCGCTAGCATCAGTATTCGACAAACTACGAAATCGATGGGCTTCACATAGACATTACATGTAATATAACCATTTGAAATACAGTTGCAAAAAAGGGAAATGGCAGGTTTCTTTCTCTCTTAAGCTGTTCCAAACATTCCAGCTGTAGAACAGGAATAATGCATCTTTTTTGTCAGAAGGTCCGCATTGTTCATACATACCTTTAATGTGTAGATGTACTCTGTGAAGAGTTGCAAATTTTCATCGTCTGGACAGTAGTTGTATGGTTCATTCATTCTTGCGAATGATACCTGTAAGAGTGACAAGTGCAGTTAACGTTATTCTTTGATAAACATGGCTACATCCTATTAAAAGTTTCAATGTTTTTTATAATGTGGTTATCTGACGTTTATCTGATATTTTATTATTTTACTATGTTTAATATATTTGAGAGACTAGTACGTCGAGGTTCACTCCTTCTTGATGATGATGATGATGATGATGATGATTGCTGATGATGATGATGATGATGATGATGATTGCTGTTGTTGTTGTTTATCGTTCTACTACAATCATTATTATCATCATATCATTGCCATACCATTATTATCATCATCATATTAGTAACAGAAATAATAATCTTCATCATTTATTTTAAACAAATGACAGGTATGGTGTGATAATGAAGCTTCACTTTTCTCAGAACACCTGGCAATCCATCGCAAAACTATTTTAACATCAATGGTGTGCATACGAACACCTTTGTTCGCAGATAATTTTCGCTTGATATTGCGTCTGTCCATTTTGCAAGAACCGCAGCCACCCATGATGAATCAACAACCTTTTGTCTAATGCATTGTCTGCAAATGTGTCGCATGATTGAGTCGGGAAAAATTAGTCAACACGCTTCACCTCAAATTGATGGCCTAATTAACCCGCAGTTTGAAGTGATCAAATATCAATATTTGTATCTATAAAGAGGGAATTTGCATTGCTGTCAAAACAGGTCATTCTGCTCTAAATATGTTTTGACCGATTTAGATACCGAGACAAACTTCTGAATGTGCAACGGCCTTCTTTGAATTGTCCACACACTTCTGGCATTCTCTCACAAATTTACTGACTTTACTCTGCCCGTTGAAGGTAACAGAATCGTTGACAAGCTTCCGCGGCAAAGAAGGATACTGACATACAAATTTATTTAGTCTAATTTGCATGCTGTAGTCTGCACACAAAATTAGATCAAAGCCCTTATTGTTGGTGTATGATTCAAATTTCTTTTCGTCGTTCTAATCCCGTCTTTACATCATTTCTTCATCTGTTGATGTAATTTCGAATACAGATGCATTTTGTATGCTATTATGGGTAAAAATTAGCATAACTATTTTTCACCGCGCAAATGTTTCAGCTGTCAATCTCTCTTAAAAGCGGTCTGATGTCCACAGCGTTTTCACGTCGCCGAGAGAAAAATGTGCAACGCTTTTGAAATTTCAATATTCAATGGCCATTTTCTTCCCAATCACGATATTAAAGAGGCGATTTGCCTCCAAGTTTTCTTCAATGCACAATTTAGCGTGTCAGTTTATGATAAATGAGTATGTTATAGTCCCAATTATTGTCTGGTTGAGCTACCACTATGTTCGACGGTGTATCGCAACTTTTCTGAGTGTATAGGGGAAATGAACCAGTCTTTCAAACTGCTCGTAAAACGCACTCTTTGTAGCTAAAACCATAGACAGTCTACGCTACAACCGACAAGCATGCTACCGTCTTTGCTGCAACCGACAAGCGTTCAGCTCGAAATGCACTGTTACATAATAATTAAATTACTATTCAACCTTAATGCATGAAAATATAAATTCAGCAAAATGGACACAAAACAACAATATAGTACATTTACGCCGTTCCACTACACTTGTTTTTGAAACTAATGACGACATGCTTAATTATTCATATGACATGCCAGTCACGTGGATTAATGATGATAGACATTTTTCATCGCCTACTTGAGTGTAGAAATGAATTAGCAGGGTCTTTTGTCATTAAAAATTTCATAAATCTCCTCTCATGAGTAACCAAGCACCTTGCATATATTGAATTTTTTTAAAAAAAATAGAGGTTAATTATAAGGTTTTCGAGATGGTCGCTCTGACCGGCTTATTCATGTTGATAGAACGACCATCTGTTTGGCTAGGAGTGGAAAATTCATCGACCTTATTTCCTTGTGCAATTACGAACGTTTAAATTATTCGCCTATTGAACGAACTTTAGCCGTGCGGAATATTTGTTGACGGCGTTTCGTTACGTATTTCTTTGTATGTGTGTTGGGGGGGGGGGTACATTCCATGATAGGTGCACTTGGCTAATGGAAGTGGACATGGATAAACCATGTAGACTGAGAGATACACTTGATCTACAATGTGGGTCTTTTTAGTTAGTTTCTGTCGAGAATACCTTCACCTCTTGAACTCTTAGCTGAAATTGTAAAAGAAACAGTTACATCGGAGATCAAGTCTAGTCAGTCTAGTCAACTGTTTATCTCTCAGTCCAGACAGCGGCTGCTCCATGCTGGTTTACTGTAATTAATAGACGAGTCAGTGGCTTTGAAATGTGTTGTGATACCCAAGCTAATTGTGTATTTTGTACGTGGATTGTGTCCGTCTCATACGCTGAGTTGCGGTACCTAGGTGAAACGCACTGTATATCCGATGTTTGCTGATATTAAATGTGTGAAGTCATGTTCCAAGGCAATCATTTTAATCAATCTGGCCTTTAATGGCAATGTTATCCGAAACAGCGACGCAATGCGCCTGTCAGGATTATTCATGTCTGTATAGTTTTACTAGTATTTCTGATCGGTATCGTGTCGGCAATTTCTTCCTATCATGGTTGACTCGGACCGAGTTATCGCCTTTCAGTGCGTGATGGTAGAATGTACTTCCGGGACAGATATTCGAATAGATATTCTTTTTGCCTATTGCTTGTCGGGGTGGCTCATATTGAAGCTTATGGAGTAAATAAAGTTTTCATCGACTTAGTTTTGTGAAAATCGGGAATTTTTGTTTTTCTCGGGGAGATAACACAGCTCTGTAAATTTCATTCAATTTCAAGTACTATGTGTAAACATTGGGTAATTTGTTTCTGCAGTACCAATATTTTCGCGGTGCAGGTGACCCCTGATTTTTATTCTTCATTTTGAAAGAGGATTGTTTAAAGTTTGCGCGATAAAAATTTCGTAAAAAAATATGTCTTTCATTTTCGAAGCACCAACTACATTAAATTGGCAATAGCTGTACCATTTCATAATATTATAATTGTTTTTGTTTAGTCCATTTTATCTATCATTTCCTTCCTTAAGAATGTGGAAACCCATCGTCCAAACTTTGAGAGCACAATGAATTGCACACAATGAGCAATGTTATTGTTAAGGCCATATTAGCTGCATCTTCTTGCATTTATACCAAAAAATTACTATCAAATCTTGAGAGAGATGTTTTGGGTTCAAGCCATTTGTCTTTGAAAATGACAGTATTGCAATCTTTGGTGCTGGATTTGGCCGACTAAATTCACGCGAGATATATATATATATATATATATATATATATATATATATATATATATATATATATATATATATATAATATATATATATACATATGCGGTGGCCAAATTTTAGTTGCAACTCGAAATTATTTTCTCTCTCTCTCTCTCTCTCTCTCTCTCTCTCTCTCTCTCTCTCTCTCTCTCTCTCTCTCTCTCTCTCTCTCTCTCTCTCTCTCTATATATATATATATCTATATATATGCGGTGGCCAAATTTGAGTTGCAACTCGAAATTATTCAGTTCTTGAAATCTAAGATGCCCATGCGTCCCTGATGTTTGAAACGTTCTATGGTTGCACTTGGGTAGGCATTTTTACATAAAGTTGCATTATATTACAACCATTATATCGAGAAAAAAAAATCAAAAAGGCACAGACAACTGGGCTCTAACAAGCTCATTTTAGTTCGAACAAAAATTCGGTTGTCAATCATACTAAGGGATATTACACACATACTGGCAATATTGATGTTCACAAGTTGCACACTACACATTTCGTCACGATTTCGTGAGTTCGGCAAGAAACGGAATTTTGCAAATAAAAAAATGGAAAATGTCTCAAAAGTTACTTGACTTTTACATCATCTGATTTTTTTCAAACCCTGGAAAAATCTACTGTCACTTATACATATGATGTGCTTACCAAATTGACCCCGAGCGACGTGGACGTGCCCGGATGAACGCTGACCCCCTCGTTTTCCGGTGAAGCCATCGACTGAGGCGAATGCACCACGACTCGGAAGCCCGCTGATGGACTAACCGGACCAACGTACTCGTCCTGTTCCGCAAACACGGTGAGCTTCAGACCTGCAGTGGTAAAAGGGGATAACAGACGCAGAAAAATGGTGGGCAGTTAATTAAATCTGATCGGTTGAACTTCAACATTCATTTTGGTAAAATGCGCCTCGGGGTCTGCTTTTTGGACTCTCAAACTTTTACAATACTTGTTTAATCTACCACATGCAGGAGCTCATTTTGAAGGTCGCTGAGTAATATAAAGATTTCGCATTTGTGAATACCGAAAATTGAATTTTTCCCAAAGGGTCGACACAGGGATGGTGGTCATTTGTTTATTTCAAGTGTCGATAAACATCGGGTAGTTTTTCTCTTGTACCAAACTTTGCACGGTGACCCCATATTTCCATTCTTGATTTTGGAAGGGAATGAAGAGTTTTCTTAGGGAAGGGTTGTGTAGAAACTTAAATATTTATATTTCTAGGTGCGCACAAACTTAATCAAAGTTATACATTAAAAAGACAACCTCCTCATTCAAGTTAACTACGCGGAAAGACAAACATAGTAAAATTTTATTATAACTGCAATTTGCTGTATCTATACTGATGTACCGTTTTATGGCAATTAAACCCATACCGTTTTATGGCAATTAAACCCACGCCTGGTAACCGCTATCAAATGTTTGCATACATGTCAGTAAACGGTTCGCTCCACTCGGCACTTTATACTGCTCATGAAATACAGATCACAGTATTTTTTTCTTATCTTCTCTCAGAAGCAACTCCTCCCCATTCTCCATTTTTCTTTTGTTGATCAAGAAAAGCCCACATGGGCGAAGGTGAGGATGTTGAAATTTTGAAACAAAAAATAAACCGTCATATGAGGTAAGACCTTTAGCAACAGTTCGACATTTGTGTTGACGAATAAATTAAAACATGTGCAAACCTGTAATGAAAATATCAATATAGCTACAGTGATCGACTCCATTCAAAATGTTATTTTTTGCAACCCCGACCCAAATATGCCTGTACACTACGCCCACTCTTTCTCCGTTCATTTTCCTAGTTTATGTTTCGAGCTATGTATCCTTACGAAATATTCAGATATCCAAATTCTTATCACGGACATGATAGTTCTCGCATATTAAATTTTAGTAATTCTTGGTTTAAAGTCCACACGTGGTGTAGGTAGAATGCCAGTGGAGTTTGCTGGCCTAGCCTCGATATTACGATGTAAACATCTCTTTTGTTGAGTAAACAGAACATGGATCTGGGGATACTTTTATGAGGTAAACACCTCGTGCAAGGAGGTCGTGATGTATAGGATAAGCCCGAGTACGAGGGCTCTTCTGGTAAATAAAGTCCAACCCAATGATAAAATGTCGAGGCCGCAGGCCGAGACATTTTATCGTAGGGTTGGACTTTATATACCAGAAGAGCCCGAGTACGAAGGCTTTATCCGACTTAAAAACTATCGCCCCTAACTGATATATTTTCCTTTTCAATGTGTTTACGTCAATCGTCCCCTTTGTCAATGTAACATGTTTAGGATATGAATTAAAACTTTTATTTGTGAAATAGCCTTCCAGTGTAATGGAACATCCTATAAATGCCTAGGGCACATTATATAAATGCCCTAGGGCACAGCAGATTTTGTGTTGCAGCTGGTTTTCCGCTGTGTTACCAAATTTGAATATTAAAACGTACCAGATGTCTACAGAATATGACATGTTCACTTTTGATTGGACAGTACTTTACTACAGCGCTGTCATTCGTTTCTGGAATTTGGTGACCAAGGCTTTACGAGTAGATAAAACACCTGAATTGAGCACTCTGATTGGTCAATCAACAGTAGATAGTTTTTAACTGTATATAAAGAAGTACAGTTATTGGATAAATTGATATATGACGTCACTCTTAGCATAAGAATTATGGGTATAGTGATTTGCCCATGAAAAGGCAAGTAGCTATAACATAATTGTTTTTTCCGCAAAATTTTGGTTTTATATATCAATGGCAAGTTTTTGATCCCCAAAGCATCTGAAAACCCAAACTATTTGATTTATTCAGGCCGCATCACGAAGCGATATCATTGCGCAAAATTATGTAAATTATTCCATGTATAAAAGGGGTGGTAATACGTACACTGTCTCCCTTGCAATAGGACTGGAAGGTTAGGCAGTGCGCAACAGTAACTAAAGGGTTGGGAGTGTGAGTAGCCTCAGAGTTGAATATTTTCATAAACGGGCTTGTTTTTGTCTCCTTTTTTGTTCTCCCACACTTCCCACCCTTTTCTGTTGTTTCACATGCTTCGCTAGGGATTTGTCTCCCAAATCCTCCGCCCACACCTATAACGATAGGCAGTATCCTAGAGCGAAGTGATGAGGCTTTAAATATTTAGTTATCAACACAGTCTATACGTGCACAGTGCTCTGTTATTGTTTGTATTGAAATTCTAATCCGGACCATAATTCACTTGATGTCAACGAAGGCAATGCGTTTTTACAAGTGACGAAGGCAATGCGTTTTTACAAATGAACAGGCTGAATTGACGAGCTTTTCACTGTGCACCCCAACATGCTTCGGGAAGTAGATCAAGAAACTGCATAGTTGAGTCAGAACATGAAAACCAAAAATGGTGAAAAATCACCAAACGCCATAGCTACTGGCCCTATTACAATTTGTAAGGCGACTTTAGCAGTGTAAATTTTCCTTAACCATGTCAAGAAAGATGAAAATCTTACGCAGAGCCAATTTGCAAAAAAACTTGCCCGTAGGCGGTATTGAAATTAAAACCATGATAAGCTTCGAGTCCATTAAAATTTATCGCTACATATACTAAAGTTGCATCGACACGTAGTAAACGTCGACAATATATTATAAGAAAAGCATTGCCATAAGGCATTGCCTCCCCTCTGTGAAACAACGTGTCACATCGTGATTAATCATTTAGAAGTTGTTCCAGTTCATTCGTCATCTTCGAGCACTGCATTTGTGTTTTGGGCCCACAAGGGAGGGGAAGGGGGCACTGAATTTATGATCTGAACGGGTGATTTCAAGTCTTTGGCACTAACCTGCAAATATCAAATCGCCTCGATTGTATCCATAATATGATGAAAAGAGACCTGTAAATGTCTTGGTATAGCATAAGAGATATATCATACTATCGGATTCTTACAGTGTATATCAAATATATATGACTGTCATTTGGTATTTGAAAAAAGCTTTACATAAAAATTACATGATATGATGGTGTAAAGATTATCACGAAGGTGACGTCGATAGTGCCAAACATAACATCTCGATGCTTATGATATCCCTTATATCTTGTTTCATGTCGTCGACCTCGATACCCCTTTCCCATGTTTGTTGTTTACTTCGGGTCACACTGATAAAAGGAATGGGTACCAATGTTAGTGATCGACAAAAGGCATGTACTGCAGAGAAAATGCTCAATATTTAAAAGTGAGCAGGTCGTCCAATCTGCTGTTGCGTGACTTTCTCGTTGATGAGCATTGCCTCTTCCCGGAAATTGCCGATGAATGACGAGCAAATGTGAAGTAAATTCAGCATTTGATGCATGTTTGTAGTTCAACAGTTGTTTAAGCTTTAAAAATCACTGCAAGACTTTACCGAACACATTTCGGTTACATCCCTTCGTTTATAAGAAGCTGTTTCGGCCGCGGCCACGAGTTTCGCCCGTACAGCCGCATTTTGTTAAAATTTGCATATGCGTATGGGATGTTGGGATATGTTGTGCATAGAACATGCAGTTGTATAGGTCCCATACGCTCAACCGCGATGATGATGGTCAAGGTTATGGTGGTGATGTGATGATAAAATGATGATAATGATAACGATTATGATGATGGTCATAACGAGAAAAATAACAACAACAACATCAGCAATACTAATGCTGCTGCTGATGCTGATGCTACTACTCATCATCATCATCATCATCATCATCATCATTATCATCATCATCATCATCAACAACATCATCATCATCTACAAAACTTTCAACAATATTATTGACATTGATGTCGTCTTACGGCAACGGTTTATCTAAATTTTACTCGAAATCAAGTGAGACTAAAGTCTTACCGCTATTAATTCCTGCCTTAGGAAATTGCTCTGCGGTCGCATCGATCGTGAAAGTGTAGCAGTTGCCGTACTGTTGGTCTTGAAACGACATGAAGTCAGTGCTGTTGGCAAAGTTGACAAGAATATGACCGTTGAAAACAATTTTCTAAAATCTACGGATATACTTCAAATGTGTAACAGAACAAAAACGGAGTATAGATTACATGTATGTCAGCATAATTATCAATCCTCAACATAATATATAAATGTGCATCTGGTCTGATGTTGATGTTGCTGTTCTTTTTATCAAGTTAAACATCGTACGTATCTACAGTAACACCAAAAGCTCGTTTTACCTATGTAAAATGTATATTCTTGAACGAAAGGCATTGAACACGCGAACATACATACATACATACATACATACATACATACATACATACATACATACATACATACATACATACATACATACATACATACATACATACATACATACATACATACATACATACATACATACTAGACGTACTACATTTCAACATATCAGCTAGAACCTCCGTGGCGAAGGGCTACACGCATTAAGATTGTGTCCCACTTTTATACCTGACATTACAGGGCATTCCGTTGTATTCACATTGCAGTACCATGTCTCCGCCCTGGTGCCCATACTCGAATATCTCGTCCTGAGAGAGACCCTTTAAGAGATCGCGCAGCTCTGTGGCTGCCGATGTCTCTTCGAACTCCGCTCTCGCTTTGATTAGGTTGATGGTTTCGTTGAAATCGGAGAACACGTTCTCGTCGTAAACGACACCGCCGAACAGGTCGCGGAGGTACTCAATTTCCTCAAGTTCGACGTCGACTCCCAAGTAGTCGTAATCGGTGTCGACATGATATCCTTCAAACGGACCGTAAGTGTAGGGGTTAGGATAATCGGGAATGGCATCCGTTCTCCTGGTTGGCAAGACCCCTTCCCGCGTCGGAGAAGTCCTTTCTTCCGTAGTGTGACTGCGCACTTCTGCAGGCGTAGTCGTGTCCACATTCAACACGGTGGTACTGCCTCCCGGCGTTGTTGTGGTAACCACCTCATCGGTGGTTGAAACACCTGGCGTCTTCTCTGAGACGGTTTCAGACGTAGAGAGTCCGCGTTCAACGATTCCGGAATCACAACACGGGGATGGCTTCGCGTCGGAAACAGAAAACTTCAAGCTACAGTCGCCGAAATACTCTAGCTGCTTGTAGAATACCCAGGACACACAGCCCGGCGTCCGAGCACAAGCGTCGCAGCAGTCTTCGGCACTCTCCCGCTTGTTGTCAGTAGCGTTCACTAATAAATCGAATCCGACACGGTCGACGTTTCTCTCGACGGCACAGATTCCTACATTTTTTGGCGGGCTTGACGTGCTGTAGCTGGGAACGGTTTCTACAAATAAACAAAACAGGAAAGTAAATAGTAATTGCTTCCCGGGTAAAACGTCGTTGATATGATAATCATAAAAAATAACAATGATAAATACATCTTTTCGCAAACCGTACAATTCCATTCGGCTTTAAAACCTTCTGGTAAATAATAATAATCATCATCATCACCACCATCTTTATTTCAACTCGACAGCCTTACTATGCATATGCCTCTTTTTACACGGGTCGAGCAAACAAAGAAAATTTATTTGATCCATCGTTTATTCAATCAATCATCCAACAGGCGAACGCCCAATTAAATGACGAGGTACCCATAATCCACAACTGCAAGCAATGAGGAGTCAAGTGCATTGCTCAAGGGCACAACACCGTGCTGGAGTCCCGAACTCACCGTCCTCCAACTCTGAGTCCGTTACTCTGGACTTACTGGGTTTCGAACTCACCATCCTCTGGTATAGTGAGAGCGGTAACCGAACCACTGCCTCAACGGTGCCTCAACAAATATACATACATTTCAAGTGCATTTGGAATTTGATAAGGCGGCTTTCTTCATCGAAAAGACAATGGCTGAAACTTTTGAAAATACTTTCCTGACAGTCCTGCTGTTCTATAAAATATTCTTCTTTTTGTCCCTAGCGTATGATAGTAGCCTTGCTGACACAGTGCATTTTGCACAGTATAAATATACAATGCCGATTTTGACAAATGGATTTTGGACACGATGAAAATTCGTCGACAATAAAACTGGGCAGTACAAAATACAGGTTGCATTCAAATGTTTAACACTACAGGCATAAGAAACTATTTCAGGAACACAACAGGAAACTTAATTTTACATTCAAATAGAAAACTACTGGACAATCCATCAACAGTTACGACTAATTGAGTGTAGAAATACGATTATACCCGTATTTACCAGAATTTAAATATCTTGCCAGGTCCCAACACGATATGCGTGAGGATACACTATTAAGTTTTCCAATGTAAAATTCCAGTCAAAACGTTTGCAGGGACTGTAGCTCATTTCATCGTCAATGTTATTAGGCGTCACGGCGACTTTTAGCGCCCTGCGTTTTCATGTCTGATTTTGATTGATGGGACCGGAGATCAGATCAGTTGGCAAAGGAGATAATATTTATCAGGCAATGTTAGTTATGGTGGACGTGACACACTGGTAATCAAGGACTCGTATGCAAATAGAGTACATTCGGTGAAATTGCTTCCTGCCGCCAATAAATTCATGTACTCACTTTCACTAGCGTTAGTGCTGACTCTAAATGACTTTTAAATGGCACAGTTGATGATCGTCTATTCATATCTCGTGAACGGAGTACCATACAGTGTATTAGCGTTTCGAGCACTGATGCGGATATACGCGGGGTGCATGGTAAGTGTTATCCGGTGTAAAAAAGAAAAACTAGCGCCAACGCTGCAAGACTAGAGTCCTCGATTGATTGATATCCGCGAAAATGACGTGGACGGTTATGAATCCATATGTTTCTGTATGATGATTATGGCGTTTCATGGGCCTTTCTTTTGGGTCAGATTCATCAGGAATCAGCAATAATTTTAGAAAATAACACTTCCTAGAAACGAATTGCGATTCACCTTTGACACTTGACGTGAAGATCGCTCAGCATTTTCTATCAGTACGTTGTTGCGTTGAATCGTCTGATTTTTCCAGGATGGGCACGTTTTAAACATTCAGGGCCTCTTCGCTGAAGGACTAAAACGTTGTCAATTATTATGCATGTGTCAGTTGGCATGAAAACGCGTTTTGTTTCTGAAAATTGGCAATATTCTGCTTCATTTATAATTGTTGTCTGTGTTTCTGTTTTGTTTCGTTAATTCCAAGGTTAAAGCAATTGAACGTAGCCTAATTCTAAGGTTAAAGCAATTGAACGTAGCCTAATTCTATGTTTCTGTTCGACGGTGACTGCGCAGTCGAAAACGTTCTCGCAGCCAGATCTGCGCATGCACAAACACTTTATCTCGAGTACGTCTCCATGGTTTCGCGATAACCTCGTACCGCAATTAACAAACGGTACGTTTGGTGGTGATAAACTTTGCGTGGCCGACTCTTCCTCACACACGTTGCATCAGGTGAGGTGTCTTTTTTATGGGTGTGACCTCGGTATCTTCACAGTCCCGGCGAGGAAAAGATGCTCGCTGCTGTGGCGAGCGAGAAACGTTGTACAGAACGACACTTCAATATCGTGTCCTGTAAAATACTATGCGTACCTCTGGCAAAAAATGATGTTTTTAAGAGCATCCTAACACCGATATTTCCTATTGTGTTGTAACCATTGCAGTGGTTTTATGCATAGTGAAGTTGGAGAAAAACGAAAAAATCACAAAATTGCAAGATGGGAAACTATTTCAAAGCAATTAGTAAGACAAGTTTCGTTAGATTGCCAACGACTGAACTGCCTCGGTCAATGAGTCTCGACAAAATGGTGGCAAATAATTTTTTTCAAAAAAGAAATTTCCTATCAAACGAGGTCTGCGTTGGCGAAGGACGGTTTAGTTCCGGCAAAAAATTTAAGAAGCGATGGTCAGTGTGACCACAAACAAATTGAGAAACAGACAAGCAACGCGGCATGCCTTTTGTTCCATGGTCGTCTCGGTAGACTATGGCCTTTTCATATTAAAATGAGCTTCAAAGGTGTTAAACGTTTTGGAGACTTTGTTTGTGGTTGATAATTGCACGAGATTATGCGAAAAATACAACGAGATGGCATCGTGCTGCCAGTCGCGTAGCAACCATAGTTACTTTGTGGGCTCTCAGGGCAGAAACACTGCTTCAAGCCAATCAAAACATAACACGCCAGCAGTTTCATAAACATGTCCTTCCTTGACGAACGTGCAAAAGGCGGTATGACTGACCGTAAACCATTGAGTAAACCCAGACAGTATCGATAAAAGACTTTCAAATTTGGTTCAAACACACTCATTATATATTCATAAAAATATTTATATATTCATAAAAATATGAGAGGAATTTTTAAAATGGTAAAACTCACTTTCCCGAAGCTCAAAACATTCCCGTTTTCGCCAGCACGCCAATTCCGCTCAGCACCACACGACAACATCAACACAAACTTTGCCGAACATACTTTCGCTTAACAATTGGCGAAAATCAGAAATTACCGAAGGATGCATGGTCGCCACTTCGGAAAAGAGAGGCGAGAGCTACCTGAGGCGAGGCGAACATGGATGGGCTACGTAACTGCTTTACGCCTTGAACAATACCTGTTGCTAGTCTGTTTCTCTTTGTCTGTGGTGTGACATAGAGGGCGATACAGAGAAACTGATGACGCGCCCCGGTCAGCTGCTACATATCGCGAATGGAATGGTGGGTAGTTCATCGCCAGCAGGTGGCAAATGCTGCATGTTCCACCCTCTCTTAGGGAATGCAAAAATTTTAGAACTTTTCGCGTGATCTGATCGAAGACAAAAGATCAATTATAATAAAAGTGCGACAGAGAGTAATATCATCGGTGTTCAGACTTAGACCGATCAAGTACTGCTGCACTGGATCTATATAGTACAAGGAACAGGAACTCACTGAATGACCGCTCAGGGCCTTTACACTACACCATTAAATTAATAGTCGCGCCAGCGGCTTACTGACTACGCATGCGCATATTCATAATATACTATGCGAGTAACCGGAAGTGTACCCTACTTTCATGGGCGCCGCCATTTTTTTTTTGAGCGCTCGTAAATAAACAAATACGAAACGTGCAAATTATTATCTTATAACATGCCATTTATAAAATATATATCTTTTATTAGCCAGTAAGTGTTATTATCCACCTTGTCGCAGGTACAAAAGATCGCATAAAAAAATAGAAAAAGGGAGAAAAGTGTAGTGCATCTGTACGGGGTGGGGGGCGCATACGCAAAGAATGCTGGGATTGAATTTAGAAAAGCGCCCCCTGCGTCAATAACTAGATTCAAAAATTGCCAGTTTTTAGACGGAACGCTCAGTATAGTTTTCAGCTTGCAAGTGGAAGGTGGGCAGTGAGGTTACCATTGCAATGATAATGATGGCATAATACGTCCCTTGTTTAACACTATACGCTATTATCATGGTAAAAATTGCCAATTTTGTCCAACATTTTTACACAATATAGAAAATCTATACCTGCACTGCTGCAGCCGGTTTGACGTCGTGTACGTACGTTAACTGCTTTCATCAGAGGGTAACTGGGCATTGTAGTCATGCAAACGTGTATAGCTAGTAACAATTAATTCTATTTTATCATGAATCAATACAAATAACATTGCCAATCTTAACCCCTGGCGCGACACCAAGGGCTGAGCCCTATAATAATATTATAGACTCATCGACCTGCGTGTCACGGGAGAGGCATTTACCGGTGCCGATGTTGACACCAAAAACAACAGCACGGCGGCAACCTTGCGAGGGGATTGACTAAGCTTAACTGTCACCACTTCGACGGACCGTGTAATTATGCATCACATTTCGATGGATGCTAATTTTGTAAATGTCTACCAAGAATGGCATGGCATTTAATTATGCCAAAACAAAGCTATCCTTCACCGTTTACTCATTTTCATTACATTAATACAACCTCGTTTAGCACAACCATGGATTTAAGCGGTCACCATACATTTTCACACGCGGTCTCATCTGCCTGAACAATGAATTGTATTATGTCATTTTTCTGCAGGCTGCTGGGAATTTTATTCGCGGATCTCCTAAAATCTAAAAATACAAGACGATGCATTGACCAGCCGTCGACGTAAATACAATTACCTTGTGAGCTATTCACGTACAATTCACCGGCGTCACAGCAGTTTGCAATCTTTCTGTGTCCTAGGGAGTCCATCAGCCGACATATCCCGTCCGACTTCTCAAACGTCCACGCCAGGCACCCAAGAGTAGCCGAGCAACCGGCGCAGCACTCCGCCGAGGTGTTGGCGGAAAATGTGGCTACCGTGCCGTTGGTCCCGCTTATTGCTATGTTTTGTTCGATCAGACATCCTGGCGCCAAATCTTCAGGTTTCGGTTTCTTTGAGGGTGCTGTGCCCGAATGACGAATACCTAGAAGTAGACAGTTTGATCTATGAGAGGGCCAGTCCGACCGATATGTATGAAAATTAATAAATTTTCAGGACTTATGTTTCGCATTTCCTTGCCGCGAAAACAACATACATCTAGCTGTCTGATACGTCTTAAAATTTGCCTCGACACTAATTCATATTGTCTTCTTGTTTGTTTTTTTTCAATCATGATGTTATCGAAATAGGTGACCAACCTTGGACTCTATGATGGTAATGCATCCCAACGCATAGTGAATTTTTGCATCTTGTATTAATAGGTCGACAGCGGATGGAAAAGAAACTAGATTTGTTTGTTTGTTTGTTTCGTTTGTTTTGGTTTTTTTGCTTATTTTTTACGCATCACAGTTTCAACAATAAATAATACATGAGCGTCCTTGTGACCCCAAGGAGAGCACAGCCATCAGGTGCACAATCAGATAATAAATAAATTAATAATAAACTAATTGGCTCTGGACGTTGCACACTTGACGCTGATAGCTAATTGGTAATGCGCACCTGAATGTTTATTTGTGATAAATGCATATGCCTTCTAAAGTGCTATCTGGGCAGCAGCTATTTATAATGATGGAGTGAAAGCGAAATGTTTATGGGGCAGTGGCTGTAACTTTTGATATCTTCCCTGCATTACTTTGGTTTTAATGTCAGCTATACTTCCTTGATCTACTCCCACAGCATGTTCAGAAACAGTTTTCAGCTAGCTTGTTAGCTCAGCATGTACATAAGTAAACTGCATTGTTGTTGTTGACATGCGAATTCTTGTCCGGACTAGAATTCAAATGTACACGATAACTGTACATTTTACGCTTACTAACGCTGTGTTGACAAGTTTAATAGTTGCTCATGCAACACGCTCTGCGGAGCAGAACAAGAGAACTTGCAATTGACACACAAGACAAAAAAATCAAAAAATCATCAAAAGTTACTACTACTGGCAAGTCACTTTCCTTGATCTAAGGTTATAGGGGAAAAGTTTAAGGCGCTGTTTATCCTAAAAGGTGAGGCTATCGACGTGTATTTGACGTCATTAACACATGGTCCGACGAAACTTCAAATCGCACATAAAAAAAAACATGCGAAGTCAAAATCAGCTTACTCGTAGATTGTGTTGACCGGTCTATGATGCCGGAGTTGCAGCAGTCCGACTGGGCGGGATGAGTCACTTTGTCGCTCAGCCAGCAATTTCCGAACCCAATAAGGCCACGTCTCTCGTAGGTCCAGGTCAGGCACCTGGGAGTCTGTCTGCATTGGAGGCAGCAGTCTGCCGAAGAATTGACTCTAACCGTCGGATCGGTGCTCCAAACGTCGATGCCCCTTCTGTCCGTGCCCAGCTCCACTCTGCAGTCATGGGACCCTGCCGAGCAGTGGGTAAATGCAATACTAAAGTTTAATTCCTGATACAGTTGGCTGTTGCTGTACCGTGGATGAGTAATACAAAAGATGCCTCAATGTATCTGCAAGTGTATGCAGGATATCCTGAATAACAAACTGAATCACTCGCCACATCAATAGCACTTTTCTCTCGTAAATAAAATCATACCACAGTTGCAGATGGAATATTGTGTATCAATGGTTGTCTTTAGACTTTTACAGTTAGTTTCAGATTAGTTTAACTAGTTTATTGTTGTTGTTGTTGTTGTGATTATTTATATTATTATTATTATTACAAGTTTAGGGGCTATAAGTATTATATAGAAATCTAATAACAGTTCATTGAAGCTGTGGGAATTCTGAAAAAGAGGTGTTGTTTATTTTAATTTGTCTATAGGGGTGACTTCTAATTGTCGTACATATATTCTCTCCGCCCAGTTAGGTGTTCCTTTTGACATCACTACCCTTATGAATATTCATATACTTGCAAAAACTGACAGTCGCTGTGTCTGGCAGCGCCTGCTCACAGCTGCTGAGCTGCACAGCGTAGGCTTCGAATGCAGGCCCATCGTGGCAGTCGTGGGCATGTAAAAAACAAGGCACAGCGACTGTGGAGAGTCTATGCCAGTGTAATTGGCCTTGTAAACGTACCTTCAGCGTGGCATTTGTAGTTGTGGCGAAAACCATAAACCCTCTCCTATGCTGACGTTGTTGGTTTATTTTGTTCATGTGCATTAACTGTAAGCAATCAAGGAAGTTTTGGGATGGAAATAGAGCAAAGGCATGAGCTTCCATGAGATCTGTGCTACAAATATAACTTTACGCATGCGCACTCTTTTGCCAGTGTAATCTGCCAATATGAGCGTGCGCAGTTGAGTGAACGTGCTCGTGAATGTGTAGTCTGCACACTACGTCTCGTGTCATTCAGCTTTGCATGTTGACAGAAACTGGAATTACTGCAGAGAATACTTTTCAGGACATCACATGTGAGTCTCTAAGGTAACAAGTAGGACGTTTAGGAAATCTTTTCAGAAAGTTCACGCCGCCTGTGGCCATTTTGTGGAGTATAAGCTTATAGTTATACATACCTGGAGCGTATACAGTATTTCTACTGTACAGTGTACATATTGCCGGATAATATGCGATGGAATTTTGCGTTTCACGTCGTTCAATCATTCAGATGGAAATGCTGCCCTTCTCCAAACTTTGAAAAAAACAGGGTGACAGATTTGGAATGCTAACAATTGTATATCAAGAATGACGTAATTTAATGAGAAGACATTTGTATTCGAGCACGGCTATACTGTGAGTTTTTGATTCGAGAACTCTCATCATGATGGACCGTGGTTGTATTCACAATCGAGAGGGCAAGGGTGAGTCGAACTTTTTCCTATGTCCATGTAGCACTTGTGCAAAAAATAAGCGAATCCACAGGCCTTTGGCGAATCAATAAATGCGTATTTCACCAAGCTGAAAGGTTGAAAGATCCGTCCGTCAGTTTGGGCATAGACCCTCGAGAAAAACTCGAGGGTCTATGGTTTGGGACGAGCTAGATAAATGCAGTCAAACCCAGCTGGGCAAATAATGTGACTTTGTTCTGGAAATAACGAAGACGACGTGCGGTGGAACTTTGCAACAAAGTTTCAATATCTGTACTGACGTACTTGAATGACTGGCACAGGAAACAATGGCCAATAAAAACGCATTCTCGTTGCATTTTGATAATGTATCAATCACAATGACACAGAAATTATGCCTCCTCCCGGCAGAAGGGCCATGGCCAATTTTTAGCCCTGCTACAGTATGTCTCAGTGCTGAAAAGGCCATGTTGTTGTCAGGTTGTCATGGCGACTTTTAAAATTTACATACAACTCTGAGAGTGAAACGGGTTATAGGTCACAGAACTTTTGAGTCCCACTGTCGTCCATTATACCTGTTTCCTTGGGTATTAAAGGTGTGCAAGTATACACATCAAAAGACTAGAAAATTCACTTCATGGGCAGAATCTCGTAAAGTAGCCTTTTCTTGTCTGGTTAACGAAAAAAGATACCCCTGATCTAAATATGCATGGTTTTAAATAAAAAGCTGTGTTACTGAAATGGTTACTATGGTAACATTAAACAAAAATGAACATGGAGTTCATACTGTTATAAATACACTTAGGAGAGCATTTGCATAGTAACTGGGATTACTTTTAATGGACTTTGGACAAAATTGAAATTTTAAAACGCAAATAGGGTACTATGGAAAAACAGGGCAGTAAAAATGGATATCATATTTTGTCTTTCTAACCCGAAACAACCCTTTGGTATAATATTTCTGGTGATTACTGGATTTTTACACTGGATATTTGGTCTTTCTAACCCAAATATCCCTTTGATATAACACATTCTGTTGATTCCTGGATTTTAGGTGGAATCTTTGAAAAACTGGTAATTTTAACTCCTGAATGGTTGCCATGGAAACATCTCACATTAAAATGAGTGTAATTCTTTTGGTGTTCTAACCAGAAAAACCCTATTATCAATTTTTACATCAATCAATAGTTCTTTAATAGGAATTAGGGAAAAAGTAACGTTTTCAATCCAATAATAGTTACCATGGCAACTCAAAACATTAAAATAAGTCTGGTTTTTGTGTTCTCTGACCCCAACTCCCCCCGCTAGATAATTTTCATATCAATCAAAGTAACTTTTCATTGGATATTAGAAAAACTGAAAATTTAACCCCTAAAATGGTTACCATGGAAACATGGGGCAGTGAAATCGATATCATATTTGGCCTTTTCGACCCAAAATACCCTTATGGTGAAATTTTCACGGAAATTGAACCTATTATTATTCGCGTTATTATTTCTATATAATACTTATATTAACAAGTTTAGGGGCTATAAGTATTATATAGAAATCTAATAATAGTTCATTGAAGCTGTGTGGGAATTCTGATAAAGAGATGTTGTATATTTTAATTTTATCAATGGGGTGACTTCCCATTGATGCACGTGCAGCGCAATTTTCTTCCATCAAAAGTCACGACTATGAAAAAGATTTCCAATATAAATTAACTCTCTCTCTCTCCTATGAAAAAGATTTCCAATATAAATTAACTGTCTGTCTGTCTGTCTGTCTGTGTCTGTCTGTCTGTCTGTCTCTCTCTCTCTCTCTCTCTCTCTTCTCTCTCTCTCTCTCTCTCTCTCTCTCTCTCTCTCTCTCTCTCTCTCTCTCTCTGCAGTGAAATTGCTATGCTGCGACCATCGAACGAATATTTCCATACATTAGGGGTAATATTAAAAGTCATTATATAAATCTAACCAGTGTAGTCTGGCAGAGACCCTGCGATTCGCGTTCTTTTCTGTTGGAACACGCGCGCGCCCTTCAGAGGCGCGACGCGATTCCCAGAGCATGCGCAATTGAGAGTGCGTGGCGTGACAGTAGAACGTCTCGTGCTATCGTGCTATCGTGTCGTTAGCTTTAAAAATGATGGAATGTCAACAGAAACTGGAATTACTGCAGAGAATACTTTCAGGATACACATGTGAGTGTCTAAGGTACCAAGTAGGACGTTTAGGAAATCCTTTCAGAAACTTCATGCCGCCTGTGGCCATTTTGTGGAGTATAAGCTTATAAGCTTACGTAACTGCAGCGTAAACAGTATTTCTACTGTACATATTGCCGGAACATATGCGATGGAAATGTTCGCGTTTCACGTCGTTCAATTATTCAGATGGAAATGCCGCCCTCTACTCCAAACTTTGACAGACTTTGGAATGCTAACTCTTGTATAACAATGACGTAATTTAATGGGAAGATATTTGTATTCGAGCACGGCTACAGTACAGTTTTTGATTCGAGAACTCTCATCATGTCGGATTCACTGAAACAGTCAGTTGTATGCTCAACAATCCAGAGGGTGAGTCGAACTTTTTCCTATGTCCATGTAGAACTTGTGCAAAAATAAGCGAATCCACAGGCCTTTGGCGAATCAATAAATGCGTTTTTCACCAAGCTGAAAGGTGGAAAGATTAATTTTTTTTGTAGCACGTCAGTAGTTTGATATGACTAACGCCCTTCACAATAATACTGGCTATTCCATTGAGCATCGTGCTACAGGTCAAAATATTATTCCTCAGGTTGATATACATATGTAGAGATTTTTATAGAAACTATTCCATAGCTATTTACATTTCTTTATCACTTTTTGCGGTTTTGCGGTTTCCTGTTTTTTGTTAGCCGATTAGCCGGCACACGCCAAAACGACTAGTCTTTGCGGTTTTCTATAATTTTGAGTTGGCACGCGCCAAAACGATTAGTCTATTGCGCTCGTATTTCTGGGCACGTTTAGTCTCACTGTTTACCTCCGGTTGGTTAGCAACCGCAGTTTAATTGACAGCCGATTCTTTATATTTAGGGTAAATTGTTGCAATAAGTGTTTCCTACGACGTTCGCACAAGTGAGAGCCCTATACTATGTCAAGTAGGGCAGTATTATAACGTGATATCTTGTAATATTTCCCCCTTGTCTTGGCCTGCTGGGTTTTTAAAAAGTGTTTAAAGGTATACAGGCACCATGTTCAAATTAAGCCGTTGCTACCATGGAAAGGGATCTAGCTAGTCATAGAGTTTATGGGGTCACGCCAGGTCACACTAAAATAATGCACCACTACATGGTCATAATTTGTCTTCATTATTCTTCCTGGAATGAGACAAACAAATCATTAATTGTCAATCCATAAAATAAATAAGTACCAGTGAATCTTGGGTGCTAAGGGGAATTGGGTTCACAAAATTAATTTGAGATACTAGTAGAATTAATTTTATCACATAAAATTAATTTGAAGCCTGGAGGCATAAACTTAATTTGATGAATGCGAAGTTAGTATTATACTACATAACACTTATTTGAGATGACTGCATGAAACAAAATTAAAAATGCTTGAAAAATTATTTCTGGTCTATATAAAATTAACTCTAACACACTAAAATTAACGGAAAGCATAATTTTGACCAGAATGGCCCCAATATACATTATCTTTATTATTATACACCTGCGTCTGCAATCTTTGGAGTTTTCTTCGTACAGTAAATTTCGGTATCAGAGGACGCTACTTTGCCGCGGAGTACAATAACTTTTGGTGTTATTGGACGCTATTGACCTTTGACCTCAAAACACCATTACGTCAATGCGGGGAAATACTTCTAAACTTGGGTACTTCACAACGTTAGTAGTGGTGAATCAAAAGCCTGTGAATTCGGGTGAAATTATGCTGCCGGCCTACAATTTCTCACACGTACACTGCACTGCGCGGGTTTGAAATTTCGTTCTGTGCGCTTAGCGGACGCGCTTAACGCGTTCTCAGTTTGCTCGCGATCGCTCAGTGCAGTGCGGGACGGTCATCCCCAAAAAAGCTTTAATTTTGATTTTTCGAGGTAAAATTGGATTAAAAAAGGTGTATAAAAATGAGGTTATTCCCAAAATACCGGGATTTATGTCCGAGTACATTTTTAATAGAAATAAGGGAAAAAGGAACATTTTCAATGCCAAAATAGTTACCATGGCAACTTGAAACATTAAAATAAGTCTGGTTTTTGTGTTCTCTGACCCGAACTCCCTCACTAGATAATTTTCATATCAATCAAAGTAACTTTTCATGGGATATTAGAAAAAATGATATTTTCAACCCCTAAAATGGTTACCATGGAAACATGGGGCAGTGATATCGATATCATATTTGGTCTTTTCGACCCAAAATACCCTACTTGTGAAATTTTCACGGAAATTGAACCTATTATTATTCGCGTTATTATTTCTATATAATACTTATATTAATTATTATTATATTACAAGTTTAGGGGCTATAAGTATTATATAGAAATCTAATAACAGTTCATTGAAGCTGTGGGAATTCTGAAAAAGAGGTGTTGTTTATTTTAATTTTGTCAATAGGGGTGACTTCTAATTGTCGTACATATATTCTCTCCGCCCAGTTAGGTGTTCCTTTTGACATCACTACCCTTATGAATATTCATATACTTGCAAAAACTGACAGTCGCTGTGTCTGGCAGCGCCTGCTCACAGCTGCTGAGCTGCACAGCGTAGGCTTCGAATGCAGGCCCATCGTGGCAGTCGTGGGCATGTAAAAAACAAGGCACAGCGACTGTGGAGAGTCTATGCCAGTGTAATTGGCCTTGTAAACGTACCTTCAGCGTGGCATTTGTAGTTGTGGCGAAAACCATAAACCCTCTCCCTATGCTGACGTTGTTGGTTTTATTTTGTTCATGTGCATTAACTGTAAGCAATCAAGGAAGTTTTGGGATGGAAATAGAGCAAAGGCATGAGCTTCCATGAGATCTGTGCTACAAATATAACTTTACGCATGCGCACTCTTTTGCCAGTGTAATCTGCCAATATGAGCGTGCGCAGTTGAGTGAACGTGCTCGTGAATGTGTAGTCTGCACACTACGTCTCGTGTCATTCAGCTTTGCATGTTGACAGAAACTGGAATTACTGCAGAGAATACTTTTCAGGACATCACATGTGAGTCTCTAAGGTAACAAGTTGGACGTTTTAATCTTTTCAGAAAGTTCACGCCGCCTGTGGCCATTTTGTGGAGTATAACCTTATAGTTATACATACCTGGAGCGTATACAGTATTTCTATGTACAGTGTACATATTGCCGGATAATATGCGATGGAATTTTGCGTTTCACGTCGTTCAATCATTCAGATGGAAATGCTGCCCTTCTCCAAACTTTGAAAAAAACAGGGTGACAGATTTGGAATGCTAACAATTGTATATCAAGAATGACGTAATTTAATGAGAAGACATTTGTATTCGAGCACGGCTACAGTAGTTTTGATTCGAGAACTCTCATCATGATGGACCGTGGTTGTATTCACAATCGAGAGGGCAAGGGTGAGTCGAACTTTTTCCTATGTCCATGTAGCACTTGTGCAAAAATAAGCGAATCCACAGGCCTTTGGCGAATCAATAAATGCGTTTTCACCAAGCTGAAAGGTTGAAAGATCCGTCCGTCACTTTGGGCATAGACCTCGAGAAAACTCGAGGTCAATAGTTGGACGAGCTAGATAAATGCAGTCAAACCCAGCTGGGCAAATAATGTGACTTTGTTCTGGAAATAACGAAGACGACGTGCGGTGGAACTTTGCAACAAAGTTTCAATATCTGTACTGACGTACTTGAATGACTGGCACAGGAAACATGGCCAATAAAAACGCATTCCGTTGCATTTTGATAATGTATCAATCACAATGACACAGAAATTATGCCTCCTCCCGGCAGAAGGGCCATGGCCATTTTTAGCCCTGCTACAGTATGTCTCAGTGCTGAAAAGGCCATGTTGTTGTCAGGTTGTCATGGCGACTTTTAAAATTTACATACAACTCTGAGAGTGAAACGGGTTATAGGTCACAGAACTTTTGAGTCCCACTGTCGTCCATTATACCTGTTTCCTTGGGTTAAAGGTGTGCAAGTATACACATCAAAAGACTAGAAAATTCACTTCATGGGCAGAATCTCGTAAAGTAGCCTTTTCTTGTCTGGTTAACGAAAAAGATACCCCTGATCTAAAATATGCATGGTTTTAAATAAAAAGCTGTTGGTTACTAAAATGGTTACTATGGTAACATTAAACAAAAATGAACATGGAGTTCATACTGTTATAAATACACTTAGGAGAGCATTTGCATAGGTAACTGGGAATACTTTTAATGGACTTTGGACAAAAATTGAAATTTTAAAACGCAAATAGGTACTATGGAAAAACAGGGCAGTAAAAATGGATATCATATTTTGTCTTTGTAACCCGAAACAACCCTTTGGTATAATATTTCTGGTGATTACTGGATTTTTACACTGGATATTTGGTCTTTCTAACCCAAATATCCCTTTGATATAACACATTCTGTTGATTCCTGGATTTTAGGTGGAATCTTTGAAAAACTGGTAATTTTAACTCCTGAATGGTTGCCATGGAAACATCTCACATTAAAATGAGTGTAATTCTTTTGGTGTTCTAACCAGAAAAACCCCTATTATCAATTTTTACATCAATCAATAGTTCTTTAATAGGAATAGGGAAAAAGTAACGTTTTCAATCCAATAATAGTTACCATGGCAACTCAAAACATTAAATAAGTCTGTGTTTTGTGTTCTCTGACCCCAACTCCCCCGCTAGATAATTTTCATATCAATCAAAGTAACTTTTCATTGGATATTAGAAAAACTGAAAATTTAACCCCTAAAATGGTTACCATGGAAACATGGGCAGTGAAATCGATATCATATTTGGCCTTTTCGACCCAAAATACCCTTATGGTGAAATTTTCACGGAAATTGAACCTATTATTATTCGCGTTATTATTTCTATATAATACTTATATTAATTATTATTATTATTGTTGTGATTATTGTTATAGGAGAGTATAGATGTATATCCAAATGTCCACGAAATGTTGAGTTAAGTGTCGAGTCTTTAAAATTAGCGCATAATTCATCATTGGGGATGCCAAATATGCAAATTTTTAATTCAGCACGTCCTCGAGATGAGTGGCGAACTGAAAAGCTTAAGAGAGTGCAGAGGAAGCGACAAGCAGCTGGAAAGAGGAGCATTTAATGCGGAAGACTATTTTCTAGTACCGTCGCCTTACCGTCGCCAACGTCCCCGGCTTTCCACCCACTGCCATCTTCTCGTTTCCTGCGCCTTCTGCCGGCAGCACCTAGGTAACAAATACATACCCGTAAGACAAATAATTTTCGGTCGTTTGTCGTGCAGGAAGCCGTTTACGAGGGACAAACAGCGATTTTCAGGTATTAAATTCTAACGAAGCGGATTAAGGTATTACTCGGCGTATTAAATGTGTATACCTCAGAGGTTTTTATTTTTACAAGGTTCTTTGCACGGAGTTATTTATTATTTAGTTGGTTTTTTTTTCGATTCCTGGCCTCGGCAGCGGTAACATCTGGAGGTAGAAAATGCAACGTACTCCGCGAGATTTACAAGAATAATCAAGCCTTGTTTATCATTTGAAAGATCACTTTCACTTGCTGCGTTGTCAACTGAAGCAACTATAAGGCTGTGATAACTCTGGTGACGGGCGCTTGCTTTTTTACAATATTTCGTATGTGTGTGTGGTGTGTTTATTGATGCGTTTGCTAAATTCATGCCGAATTAAGTTGTTATAGCGGCTTAGTGGGGAACGAGTAAAGACCGATAAAGTAGTCTAGTACGTGTACTGTCATCGCTCAAACGCTACTGATGGATAGGCAACATAAAAAAACAGACCCGTACCAATATGTTTATGTACACAGAATATGTGGTCTGAATATGCTGGACTAAAAATACAACATTATATTGAGTTCAAACTTCTGTTCCACAGGCGTGCGGAAGGTTCGCGGAATTCAGTGAAAATACTTCTCGACAAAACACTGTATCGCTGACAGGTGTAACTTCGATCCACAGTCTGCGAAAATATTAATTTCCTACACGCACAGAAAATAGTTTTACAGTGAATAATTAATGTTCTCAACACGTCCAATGCGAAAATATATTACCCTCGAGCACGACGCAAAACATAGCTTCAAAAAGAAGAATTCTGTATCTTTTTTGATAGGAGCAAATACATTGTCAGGGTTTTGCATATTTAAAATTACATATAAAAAAATCTCTATGCATCGCTGCCTGCAGAAGTGGTGATGCATAATTAATGCAATTTTGCCGGTATGAAAGTTTAGATGAAGCCGAAAGTGGCAGCATGGAGTAAAAAATGATATGCATCGATAAATTCCTGGTGCAGCTTCAACGACACTGATATTTCAGTTCGGTTTGTACCTGGTGATTCGGTGTAGAGCTATTTGCTGTAGCACCATGTGCGTCAATAAAATGACAGGGTTGATGAGACTGTAACTTTTCATGATTTCTCCCCGCTATTTCTATTTTGTTTGTTTTTTATACTTCCTTAAAGCATGTTGAGATATACAGTATTCAGTCTATGAACTCAGCATTGTGAAAACCGCATTGTTATTGTTGACAAGTGAATTCTGGTCCGGACTAGAATTCAAACAATAACAGTGCATTCGACACGCATTCGACAAGCTAAATAGTAGGTGTTTCAACATGCTTTAAGAGGTATTCAAAAGAAAAACAGCTGAATATCGTCAAAAGGCACAGCTGTTGGCATAACTGAACATAAGTGAAGACGTCGACGAGACTTTGCTTTTCACAACTTGGCGTGTTCGATCATGTTAAACATGGCACGCTCTTTCAACTCATCTGCCATCAGCGATTTATTGGACAAACCACGATCCCTGTGCAGGAACCGCGATCAAACCTTACCCTTTTCTCGTTTTATTGTCAACATCAGTTCTGACACCACAGCACCGTACGGGGAACTCTTCGTAAGCTCGCTCAGACGAACCTTGTTGGCGTTGCATATTGTCACCGAGGGAAACTGCAAGGACCCGTTGGTCTCCTTGAAGATACGCGTCCGAACAGGGTACTCGAAGTAGGTCCTCAGTAACTCACTCATGTGTGTGACGTAGCCACTCAGTACTATGATGATCACCAGGGTCCACAGGCTACGTCTGTGGACCGTTTTGGAGGCGGCAAGCCGGGGAATACCGTGGCACGACGTGCTGAGAGCGAAAGCTCGGGTGATGCCCCCGATGCTGCGTCTCTTGGTCTCTTTGAACGGCTTTCGGATCTTGCGCTCCACTCTTCTCGGCTGTTGGTTCAAGGGTAGTCTTGCTTCCTCTAGTTCTGCCTGGTCAGTCATCTTCGATCGTCGAGGATGATGGCGAAGACATTATTCTGTGAACTCAAACCTGGGGACAGCTGTGACGAAGTTACTGGAGTTGGACGGGTGTGCCGCCGCCGACGGACTGTGTGCGATTCATGCACTCATCAGACTTTTGGTTCAGATTCTCTTCTCGACCTGGAAAAGGGACGAGACTTCAGAAAAAACATCATCTATTGCCGGATGTCGTCACCGACCAGCAAAGTGATAAACGGGGGCAAAGTGATGCGCAGTTTTGAAAGACAATCCGTTCGGATGGAGGGTCTTTAGAGAGTAAATGGCGCGGATATAAATAGACGGTATATCATCGTTCTACGGGTTGGTTATAAAGGTCGCACAATTGACACTATTCACTGACGGATGCTGCAGCATGTAGAAATGATGAACAGAAGAGTTATATTAAAATGCCTCTTGTCTCCTTTCACAAATAATGAAAACAGCAAATTATATCAGTTGGAAAAGGAGAAAGACACACAGATCTAAAATAAGTGTGATAATGAACGAGCCATCGTCACAGAAGCATTTCGTGAAACGTTGAATCAGTCCTCTATTGGTCATGCGTGCATCAGCAGATATCGCTGATGGCATAATGATAATACATTTTAAGATGATGTATATGCATGAGGTGGTACATGAGTTGGGTCGATGCCTTAGAGTGTCGTACACCATTGGAATATTTAATAAGAAAATGTAGGGTTTGATCTTTCTAGGCACTTAAAAACACAGAATTTCAGAAATTTATGGCAATGATGCCGAGAAAACTCAAAGCCTTGTCACACGACGGTAATTTCGTAACCTCAAAGAGATTGTTTTGGAAGAAAGTAGAAGGGTGGATACTCGAGAAATCGGACCAATTTTGTCCTTGCGGTGACCATGACCTTTCAAGCACAGCTCGAGGTCAAAGCAAGGTAACATTTTTTCCCCAAAGATTTCAATAACAGATAACGTCAAGGGTGATACGATATCCAATTGCGCCGTTAACATGATCGCCGCTGCCATCACACTTGTGTTTAACATCATTCCGGAAGCAAAGGTTTATCATATGGGGGAAAAAATCCAAACCAAAAAATAATAATTAATAAGCTTTCGCTAATTAAAAAATATAATGATAATTTGTGATGGTTTCGTGATCTCTGCGATTCATAAAGGGGCAGAGTTTTTTATCAGGTTTATCTCTGAGCATGTTGACTTATTACTCTGTTTAACTTTCAAAGGAGAACAAAGCACTGGAATCACACAAACAGTCAATGTCAACAACCACATATGATAGAGCCAGGGATTGAGGACCGCCCCTTTAAACGAAAACGTTTTTGAATCTGCCAGATATCTACGAGAATGCCACTATCGATAGTTCGTAATTTTTGCATTTAAAGACATTCGATAATAGAGCGGTTTATTGGTGATCAAATCTGACAAATATTGCGACAAAGCCGTTTCCGTTAACATATCACAATGTGTACTGTCCTCGAATCTGTTAGTATAACGGGCCGAAGTCGGGTTGATGAGGTCACGGGCCATTAAGCTACCGTTGAGTCAATATCACAATCATCAAACGAACAACAGACAGGCAAACAGTTGGTCATTGGTACGAAACGTGGAGAACATCAGCCTCGATTGAATATCAAAATTACAGTGCTAATCATGGCAAACTGGACTTGACGGAGAAACCATAATCGCTGCGCATGCCCGGTTTCAGACCAAAGTCAGCTTTTCGTAGCAAATTTTTGGACTGTTTTTTTTTGTTTTTGATATTGTTGAAAATATGGAAATTAGCTCAAAAAGGCGTTTTTGGTAAAAAATCTTTTTCATAACCGCTGGTCAGTCAGCTTTGATATGAGGTATACAGGTCCCTAGCGATATGACATAGTTTTCGATAAATGAAACTCTAAAAATGGTATACGTACTCAGCTTTTGCGATCTGTGATACGAAACGCCGACCCAAGTGAAAAAACTCGACCAAACTTATCTTAAAAGCTACGTTTACTTCAACGTTTTATGTATTTTCTCGTCCCTTTCGTTCCGTTTTTTTTGAATTCAACATGTTGTTCTGCTCACAAAATTATGTCGAAATGCCCAGTGTTCAACCATTCAACACAACCCGAGTGTCTGCGTGTTGCATCAAAAGTTGCTGACGATTATTATCGAATTTCAGGCCCAACTAAAATGGCCAGTCAGCAATAACACTGCATATTATACACGTTGCGATTTACCAGCGATGGTAATACTTAATCCTTCCAACATATTTAGGACAAGAAGAAAATGCACCCACTTCTCACAGCAAAGACAATGAAAATATCATCCAAGGTTCAACCTCTTGTCCTGTAGTAAAAGACTCACAATATTACCTAGGTTCCGCTTGATAATCACGATGAACGGTGAAAATAAAGAAAATTCCCAATCGATGCCATGCCTGGCTCAGTTGGATGACAAAATGCTGATGATGACGTCACAAAACAAGATGCGCGTGCTCCAATTACTAATCCAGGCGCTTGGCATATTTGAACAGCAGGCGTCCCTCAGCATAACTCTTCATGGGTTGACAGTGCACGTCCTGAAACGTGTCTATGTATACGCAAGACACCTCACCTCGAACGGTGGTGTACACAATCTACGATTTTGACTGCCTCGACACCAAACACCAACCTGTAGCAACTGCCCGGGACGACTCTTTACCTTCATGGTCTGTATGTAGATTCTAAGGCTAATATGTGTAACTTGATTTCCCTACGGGCTTCTAAAAACAGTAATTTGCAAGTCATGGAACCGTCCGATACCCTGCTAGCGTGGTATTTCAAACACTCGAACAAGACATATCGACGGGGGCGTCAAGTCACTTGCATATCATGAATGATAATTAGTCTACGGTTGTATGGGATGGCAGGCGTTGGACAGGTATGATAACAGCGATATTCTCTTACCTATCGGTGACGATGGCAGGGTGGACGCAGTGCCTCAGGCGATGCAGCTCCGACGTCGCTCTATAGTTGTTCATCAGTGAAGCGCATCATGGAATTTATCACTAAACAACGTAAATTATGCGAAAAATTAAAATATGATAACAGCCTTGAACTGAGGTTTGCGAGGGACTTATTATTTTGTATGTCTGGCCCAAAACGTGTGAGAATATGGATTTGCAAAATTGACGCAATTTCAGTGGATTGGTGGTTTACGCCAATCAGACTAAAGAGGCATGAGTGAAGTATCTCATGACACGAATGCTGGGCTTGTACGGTGCTTCTGACAAGTAACTCCAGGGAACTCGTAGAAAATGGTTCCCTGATCGAGTTCATAGCTCCATCGATTATCTTTCTCATCGCGAATCGGCTGTTGGAAAATGTTAGATTGCTAATCGTAATTTAGCTTGAACAGGCGCCTTTATTTGATCTCCTTGCGGGGATTAATTGACGTGTTTACTATTCAAATTTCTCGGTTATCAACATTAATGAATTAAGCGAGATTCCCCGGGGACTAGTGAAAATGCGTTATTCCACGCGTTCTTCTGCATGCATTTGCCTGAAACGGAGCGCATTCTATGAAACGACCCTAATAAATTGAATTTAAGTAGCAGTTTAAGTCATCTCCGAGACGCGTAACACAAATGGAAGAAAAATCCGTCTGTGAAACAACGTGGAAAGCGAGCGATCGCCATTTGTCAAAAGCTAAACAGGAAAGTTTAATACCAGTAATGAACCCATCAACGTTTTACTGACGGTTAGTTAGTTCTCTTTCCAACGCTCGACTAGTAGATTACTCAGGCGCCTTGAGAGGAGTAGCTCGTACCAACAAAGACGGCATCAATTCGATGTAAAACTCATGCTTTCTGTGGGACCGGTGTACAACCACACAACAGGTATGACACCTGTTTCATCGTACGTGACATAAAACACGTGAGGAACGAGTTAAAAGCCAGAAAAGCGGGGTTAGTCTATTCGAAAGGAAGCTAGAGGATGCTGGGGGTTTTTTGGCATAATTTTTGTCGTTTTGTCATAGTTTGTGACATCGTGCATATTGTTCTTCATAAGCTTGAAAGGTGCTGAAATAAAAGGTGACATCGCAATGAACAGGCACGGTCACGGTAAATCTCGCGTGAGCAGAGTAGGTAAAAGGAGGCGATTACAAGTACAACCAATGGCTACCCTCTCAGAAGCTATATTTAGCGTACTGAACAGCGACTTCCGCATGGGTGTCTATACCATGCACATCAAATTATCGTTCGGCTTTTGTAGAGTTCACAGCGTCTTGAGAAGTTGCTTCACGATCACACAGGAAATTATAATTACTCGAACGCGTCTCTCCTTTCCATTACTGTGTATATCGCCTAGATGTATAGTCTGAGAGTGCAATAAAGTTTAGATTGTACTGTCATGCCGCATACAGTCGAATTAGTTGTCAATATTTATTCAACATATTTTGGGAAACGGGTATGCTGAACTGTTCATATGGGGGCGAGTGTGTAAAACTATTTACATAAGACTACGGCTCTCCCACCGTGCAATAACATCGCGGCATCGCATATAGAAACAGTGTGTAAATAAACAGGGTACTTTATACGTGAGCAAAATCATGTTCTGAGCAAACTTTTCCCATCCTGCTTGATTTTTTTTCGTCATAATTACGCACGGATTTTTGAATCCTTCGTGGGAAGTCATGTTCAATATCAACGAATGATAGGCTTCCTGCAATTCAGTGTACCGCCCATTTCAACAAGGAATCTATGTTCGCCGTTGAGGCAAATTTCCATCCCCTCGGAAACCCGAGGCCTGTCAATGTGACAGGTTTATGTTGATTTGCAGGCAAAAAAAGTGATAAACCTCTCGTATTGCGGCAAGACATAACAGCATGTTCACGTATGACCCCGAAGCGAAAGGGCCTACCAAAGATTTGCATAAAAAACAACAGGCAATGATTTCGTATGCCCGCTGATGGATTTTCACTGTAACAGGTGTTTGATGTATTCTTTTGGAGTCAACGATTTATTTATTAGGTAATGCGTGCAGTTTGAGAAAACAATTATATGATCAAGTAGATGACGTCATTTCCTACATACAGTGCACCATAAAAATAAAAAAATGCATCATTTCAAAGCTTGAATTGTTGAAGCTAACCAGTCGGGCGGTACGTTGGCGCCATACTGCGACTGAACTGTAATTGAGCATGTGCGTCCGTCATCCGCGGTATTGTGCAATCTTCAGTTATTTCCGCTCGTTTTCCTCCTATTCTTTATCATGGGATTATTAATTTGTTTGGGGAGATCCACAAGCCCGATCTGATATCTCGATGTCACTCCCTTGATTGGCATATTAAACATCTTGAGACCGAGGAACTCAAGTTAAATGTATAGCCGAATCGGTTCGAGAAATTTACTGATCTGAATAAAAACAAAAACTATGTATATATTACAAAATAGCCGTAACATTTCTTCGTCTGTTCTTTTTTCAATTAAAATCTTGCTTATAAAAAAGAAAAAATAGTTACTTTGTCTATTTTTCGCTGTGAATGTGTAGGTGAGCTCATTATATTAAAAAAAGTAACCAAAATTAGACAACATCTGTTATCTAAAAATACAAGTCACCACACTGCTGGAGGCCGCCATGTTTTTTAAATTTGGTTCGTACTGTATGGGGACAATATGCAAATATGAATTAGGATAGTGTGCACAAAAATTACCCAAGATTTGCCGGTGTTTGCATTTCGACATGGCCGCCATGCCAGTGTTAACTCTATGGAAAAAAATCGATTTTCAAAAAACTGAGACAGTGATAATTTTTTCTTACTCCAGGGCTTTAAAATGAGCTCCCACAAGTCGACTAGAAAAATATGGGAAAAATTTGAGGGTCGAAAATCTGTCCTCGGGACGCATTTTACCTTAACCCTTTTCCTGCGCCAAGTTCATATTTCACCATTAGGTCAAATTGGTTGAAACTAGTCAAGCAAAACATATCCCATATGGTGCATTTTAACAATGACTTAAAGATTTGAAGGCCGCTGAAGACCGTAAAGATACTGTAAACATGATTTTTGCAGGGTAAAGCTGCTATAACATACCAAGCCATAAAGTGGGTGAAAATTCATATAGTTTTGGCTCAATATCGCCTTTTTACTGACTTTGTAGATGGGGTAGTGATACTGTCTGGCAGGTGAAGGGTTAATGGTATACAACTGGTGAAAAATCAGGTCACAACGACGCGTACTCTGGCATTTTATCAATACATATTAATAAAAATAATAGGAAGAAAAAGGATAATTCCAGTATACACGTATATAATAACTATATATAATCATAAAGGTGTATAATAATATAATCTTACACAATTATATGTCCGGTGTGGAACATTTTACAAGGGGAAGCTGGGCACCACAGTTGGCAAATTTAGACCTATATAAGATTTGTTAATGGTAGCTTATAGAATATGGACACTAAAAGGCTGTATCCCCACCTTTTATAGACGATAGTTAAATATTGGGATCAAATCTGGGTTAATATGCTCTCTATCTGTAAGTTATTCATATGTTCCATCTATACTTATTTTGTACAAGTACAATTACTAACATGTGCAAAGTTACGTTTATCGCGTTGACGCGAATGGAAATAATGGTTCCTAGATCGAAGTTTCGAGAAAACTGGGTATGGTCAAGTCGGAAAGTCCACGATTTTGTCACATTTTGGGGCCCCGACCGTGAAAAATGGACTTATCGGGGAAATTTCCCCATCATTGTGCATAAATGTCTTTTCAATGCTAAATTTAGGTTGGTGGATTAATTTATTGTGACGCACACTCTGTTTTTCCCTTCTGTCTACCTTGGCCTTAGACCGAGTTGCCGGTAGTCCACAAAAACAGTGGTAAATCATAATGGGAAATAAATAATTGCATTCGACATATTGACCTCTACTGACGTGAACGGATTAAAGGATAGACCGGTGTCCTACAAAATAATCATGGACGTCGCATTCTTTAAGAACGGAA
>NC_091933.1:21029598-21047098 GCF_041260155.1 Ptychodera flava | reverse complement strand
CGCATTATATATATATATATATATATATATATATATATATATATATATATATATATATATATATATATGTATATATACATATACATATATACATATACATATATATACATTTTATATACACATTATATATACACATTATATATATATATATATATATATATATATATATATATATATATATATGTGTATATATATATATATATATATTATAATACACACACAAAAGTATAAAGATGTGCCCGTGAGAAATTGCAGTGCTTGATGTCATTAGTAGTTCTGTCTGTCTGAGGGTTCAAGATACGTGAAACTTAAGAAACATGTAGAGATAGATGTGTAGGTAGGTAGGTAGGTAGGTAGGTGGGTAGGTAGGTGAGTGGGTAGGTGGGTGGATGGATGGATGGATTGGTGGATGGATGGACAGACAGATAGACAGACAGACAGACAGACAGATATTTGAACAAGGCAAGCGCAGTCGTAGATAGTTTGAGCGTCAAATTCCTCGATGCCTCTCGATTGATTACCCCAACACTAACACAAACAAGTTGATTCTCTATTCTTTACGACAAATAAGTCCGAATGATCAGATCAATGGCACACATCTTCAATTTGCCTTAATACTTATCCTTACGGCAATATAGTTGATGGAAATATATCTAATTGATGGAGCTAATCAAGTCTGGATTGGGTGGTAATTTTACATGCAAGAAAAAAAATATCTGTCACCCAATCCCTTTCTCCTCTACAAATCTTCCTCCAACTTTGTCTGTCCCTACCAGTCTATCTTAGCCTGTCTGTCTGTGTATCTGCCGATCTGTCTTTGTCTCTGTTTCTCATTAGCTATAATTCTCTCTCCATCTCTGTCGCTGTCTTCCTTTCTTCCCCTGTCTATCACTCTCTATCTGCCTATCGCCTTTCTTGCCTCTCTCTCTCTCTCTCTCTCTCTCTCTCTCTCTCTCTCTCCATCATGGTTTACTTGTGTCGATCTAATAATTTGGCTGTATTTTAATTGTTCCGGATTTTGCATTTTAATTAGTTCTGTTCCTATGAAGTGTTATTTATCTGATTATTTCCAGTGTCATGTAGAGAGTACTTTCATTTCTTCGAGTTCGTGTCCAGACACGATGACTTAGAAATAAGCTTTGCGCCATTGATGATTTATACAGACCTATTCATGACCAAATTAGTTCGAATATTTCTTTGAGGAATGCAACACTGCAGATAGAATACATCAAACGAGTAAGTTTGCGAATCCGAAAGGCTGAAACTGAAGGCTACTAAAAGTTAATTCTACAATAATAACCAATCCCGCACGATGTCACTGATTGCATAAAGCAAACCGTTGATGGCCTTATTTACGTGGCTCGAAGGATGAAAAACACGGCGTCCGAAAGAAAAGAAGAAGAAGGACACCAACTTAACACTATTCGTAATACAGTCAATCCAAAATCAATGTCTTTATGAAAGTCTGGGTCCAAAAAAGAGTTGTCGAAAAAGGAAATCGATATCTCCACTTCTTGCATTTGATACTTTGAATTAACGACAATAGTTGTATATAATAAGTCACGTTCGATTCCGAGCACGCTATTTTCGAAGCATGCATATGTGTATATTCTGTCGTACTATTTATGTTGCCACTCTCTCGAACTTTCTAAGTTAGACATAATATCAAATATGGAAGATTGATAACTGTAGACAAGATAGCTACTCTTATATTCCAAGACCTTGTCAGCAAAAATTCGTATCATCAGGCGTTGTGAAATTCAAGTTGGAATAAGAATTGACAGGCGAATTCAGATCTGAAGGAATTTAAGTCGATGTCTTTTGACAATTTTATGAGATTTTTCGTTCGACGACAAGAAATGTTCTCCAAATGCTGTCTTAAAGTTGTGTGTTCTGTCGAAGGTGACAGGTCAGTAATCAACCGTTTCAGTCTGTCGTCTCGAACCCTGCCTGCACATATTGGGTATATGATGCACTATCGCGGCCAGGAATAACGTCATCGAGGTTAGTGCACGTGACACCTAGACGCATAATGAGAGCGTGGACGGGTTATTATTTCGCGTTGTTGTAGCACTCAGCGCCGATGGAACTTTGGAATATTTCTTAATTGAAAACAAATACTGAGTTTCCGATAACTAGTAATCATTTAATGTTTCAGGAAAATTCTTTCGTCAGATTTTAATCTATACTGAAGTTGCCATTATAACACAACCCTTTTCATCAGTTCGCGTAATGGGGCCATTTTTATTAGCTGGCTAGCCATTAATATTTTTAGATTCTTGCGTCATATTCTAGGCTAACCTTACGATCTGATCAAATTTGATGACCCTATTATAGGATGTGAGATATATAGCATGTTGGCTCGTGATTCCCGGCAGTGTTCACAAAAAGATATATATGATCCTAGAATATCATTATAGAGTTCGTATGCTTCCACGTTCGTGTATATGACACGCCATCTATTTAAAACGTCAGTATTCCAGATGAGTTTCCACATTAGAGTGACAATATTTGTGCACTGTTTTCCATGACTTGACCTATGACACCATTGGTCGGTTAGTTCGGATGAAACGTGGAAAAGAAAGAATATGATTGAAAAAAGCCTTGATATACGCGTGAAACAACATCCTACAGGCAATGACGGATAGCCAGAGTTTAACCGGTACCGCCTTTACCGGATTGGTAGGTTTTTAGTTTTTAACGCTCTCTGTATTTATGAAAGTAAATACAATGATCCCTTTAGAGGAAGGTTGATTAATATCATAGACGAGAGTGCATGACTGTTGGGAATTTGTCTATTTCCTATGAACAAACACTCTGATAGGCTTGTTCAGATGTTATAGTTCTATATATAAGCTTAAGTGCTGAAATCGATGACACTGACAATCATATGATGCTCAATTTTCTAGGTAAATTTGTTCATCTGTACAAATAGTACTGATGACAATTGATTAAGTACGCAAATCCGATGATTGCCATCAGAACACCGATGAAATCGAAGTTGATCACGCTTTTTAGGACTTTTGTGCCATGAAATCTGTGAATAAGGTAACACTTAAGCTGATAGGGTGGAAAGTACAGTATTACTCTGTTAGCTTTTTTACGGTGTATCATTATCGACATGATGGTCATCTAAAATGTAATTACATAGAAGCAGACTTTTATGACTCGTACACAGTTCCGCTGAAAAACGTTGACCAACGTTAATGTCAATCTCATTTCTGTCCTATTCAGTGTTTTTATACACTACTATGATGAAATGGTTGCACATGGTGTGGGGTGAATATTTGGGCAGGGACAAAGCGTCACAGCCAGAAAATGCCAACCACAAGAATCTCAGCCGAAATACTTTTCTGGTCGTATCCGGGGGTTTCAACGTTTCAGGAGCACAAAACAGACGATCGACATAAAGAACACGAATAAGATACAATAAAATTCTTGCAAGAACCTTTAACTGGACAGTTTCATAGCTGTAACGTCTTACAACAGCTGGATTATTCCTTCTTCATGAGTTGCTGTTACATTCTCTTCTTATCTCTTTCAAGCATGTTGAAATACAAAATTATTAACCTAGCTCAACACACGACATTGTACAAAATACAGTATTGGTAGTTGACAAATGAATTCTAGTCTAGACCAGGATTCAGATTCAGAATCAGTTGTCAACAATAACATCAGTAATTACACACTAAAAGTTTATATCTATATTGTAAGTTGAACACTGGGCAATTCCTATTTGATTCGTAGGACAAGAAGGAGCTGTACTTTGCAGACGTCGACAGAAAAAAAACACAGGGAAGATACCTCTAACACTACAGCTAATATAATTTTTAAATATTCAATATTTCATGGAAGTGGGCAAACCTAGCTAGAATTTTCAAACATTGAGTGAACAAACTTTTATAACAATAACATGACAAACTCCTCGTGCAATAAGGAAATGTTGGCCTTACCCTTAGAAAAGGCACCTACAATGTCGCAGAAATAGTAAACAATGTCCTTAAACCTAAGAATGAATGCTGTATATAACTCGAACATGTTATTGAACTTTTTAAACGCAATTAATTTACACGGGTAAACACTGATGCACTTCAGAGCGCCGAGAATGGGGCCACTTTTTATTAACTGGTAAGCCGTTGATATTTTTAGCTTCGTGCCTGTTATTCTGGGATAACCTTGCGATCAGATCAAATCTGATGACCCTATCGTGACGGGACTTATATTATAGCTGCATGATGGCTCGTGATTCACAGCAGCGTTCACAGGAGTATGAAGATGATCCCAGAATATCATTGTAGAGTTCGTCCACTTTTAGATTCGAGTTCGATACGTATATGAAATGCCATCGAATTACAACGACGCTACATATTGCACATGATTTTCCTGCATTAAAGTGGCAATATTTGTACAGTGTTTTCAATGATTTGCCGTATAACGCCGTTGGCCGGTTAGTTCTCATACTGGTGGAACGTGGAAAAGAGAGAGTATTCGTGAAAAAAGCCCTAACATACGTGAAACAACAGCCTACAAGCCACGACGGATAGCCAAAGTTTAACCGCCTTTGCCGGGCCGGTAAACTTTTGCGTTTTAAGGGTACTCAAAGAACTGAGTTAATACTATCCTAAGAAGCAGTTTGATTAACATCCTAGACGAGAGTGCATGACTGTTGGGAATTTGTCTATTTCCTATATAAACAAGCACTCTGATCGGCTTTTTCAATTGTTATGGTTCTATAAGTGATGAAATCGATGACACTGACAGCTACTTAATGTTCAAATTTCTAAATGCATTTAAATTTATTCATCTATACAAATAGTATTTATGGGAGCCTTTTAAGTACGCAAATCCGAGGATTGTCATGGAAACACTGATCAGAGCGCCAATGAAATCGACATTGTTCAACTGTTTTAAAAATTGTGTGCCACAAAAGTCTGTACAAATTAACACTTAGACTGGTATGGTGGACAGTATTACTCTGTTAGTATTTTTCAAGGTGTATCATTATCGACATGATGGTCATCTAAAATATAATTACATGGAAACAGACTTTTATGACTCAGACACTGTTTCACTAAAAACGTTGACCAACGTTAATGTCAATCTCATTTCTGTCCTATTCAGTGCTTTTATACACTACTATGATGAAATGGTTGCACATGGTGTGGGGTGAATATTTGGGTCGGGACAAAGCGTCACAGTAAGGAAATACGAACTCAGCCGAAATACATATCTGGTTGTATCCGGGGGTTTCAACGTTTCAGGAGCACAAAACAAAGAATCGACATAAAGAACACGATTAAGATAAATTAAGATACGAGTACGAGTAAAACCTTCAACTTTTTACAAAACCTGGATTATTCCTTCTAAACGAGTTGCGGTTACATTCTCTTCTTATCCCTTTCAGGCATGTTGAAATACGAATAATTCATCAACCTATAGCTCAATACACGACATTTTGTGCAGTATACAGTATTATTAGTTGACAAATGAATTCTAGCCTATGCCAGGATTCATGTTCAGACTAAGTTGTCAACAGTAACATCGATAATTACACAATAAAAGTTTATATCTGTACTGCAAGCTGAACACCGGGCATTTTCTGTTGGATTTTGCAGTACAAGAAGGAGTTGTACTTTGCTGACGTCGACGGAACAAAAACACAGGGATGATACATGTCACACTACAGCTTAGTTTTTCAATATTCAATATTTTATGGAAGTGGGCAAACCTAGCTAGAATTTTCACACATTGATTGAACAACCCTTTATAACAATAATATGACAATTCCTTGTGCAATAAGCAAATTTTGGCTTTACCCTTAGAAAAGGCACCTACAATGTCGCAGAACTCGTAAACAATGTCCTTAACCGTAAGAATGAATGCTGTACATAAACATCGTACACGTAATTGAACATTTTATGCACATTCAGTTTACACGGTTATACACTTCTGTACTTCAGAGCGCCGAGAATGGGGCCACTTTTTATTAACTGGTTAGCCGTTGATATTTTTAGCTTCTTACCTGTTATTCTGGGATAACCTTGCGATCAGATCAAATCTGATGACCCTATCGAGATGGGAGTTATATTACAGCTGCATGATGGCCCGTGATTCACAGCAGCGTTCACAGGAGTATGAATATGATCCCCGAATATCATTGTAGAGTTCGTGCACTTTTAGATTCGAGTCGATATACGTATATGAAACGCCATCGAATTATAATGGCGCTTTATTTCACACGAGTTTCCAGCATTAAAGTAAAATACTTGCTCATTTTTCCATGGCTTGACCTATGACACCTTTGGTCGGCTGGTTTAGGTGGAATGTAGATACAAAAGGTGTAAAAACACGATTTGCATGACACACAAAGCCTATAAGCCATGGATACCCGGAGTTGTACTGCCTTAAACGGTTGGGAGGTTTTTGCGTTTTAAGGGACCTATCTCTATACCAGGGTCCTAATTGGAGTTGATACAATGATTTCTTTAGAAGCAGAGGAATTAACAGCGTAGGCGAGAGCGCATGACGTTTGGGAATTTGAGTATTCCCTATGTATACGCACGCTGATAGGCTTGTTCGAATGTTATAGTTCTGTAAGTGACGAATCCGATGACACTAACAGTTTTTGGTGTCTTTAGAGCTCAGTTTTCGAAATTATTTTTATTCATCTATACGGATAGTATTGATGAGTATGGTTTGAGTACACAAACCAAATAAAACGATTCTCTTTCAAATTGAAAGGAGAATATTCATTGTGCATTGCACATTAATGGCATTCGAAGAACATCTTTGAGAGGTTTCAGTTCATGCGGTCCAAGGGATTGGTTTGATTTATGAGCCAAACTGTTTCAACGTGCTTGAAAGTGGACAAATGAAATACATTGGGGACAGCATCATCGTTTCTCTGCTGTGTAATGTAAAAGTGTACATCATAGTCAGCGTGGTCGAAGAGTTGAGGGCAAATGTCGTAATTCGTCTCAGTGACATTCAAGAAATAAGATAAACTTTCGGCAAGTATAAAACATCAGCCTGTGTGGTATTATAAATAATAGATCAACTCGAAACTCAGAACATTAAGAGAAGCAACGAGGGAATTCCAGTAAACAAAAACCTCTTATAGTACAGGAAGTTGTTTATCGGCCACTTTTAAAAACACGACGGGTCATGTGACTTACTTGGCGTGGAAATCGATCATGGATATTTACATACTAAAATGCGCGGTTCGCAGAAGATTCGTCTACAATAACTGATCAAAGATTTATGACAATTACCTAGCTTCCCTGTGACCTTCGTACGTTCAAAGGAATCCAGAGTTCATATAGGGACAGCTGAAGACTTTGTAATCAAATTAAACTATATAGCTTTTAAATAACATTCACATAAATTCACATAAATTCAGACCGACGGTTTATGTTCAACGCTGTCGCAGTCGCTCTGTAGTGAACGCGGCTTTTTTGGTAACCAGCAGCTCCGCTCAACGTGTCATTTAGGAGGCAAATAGCTGTAATGTTTGATGATGATTTTTCACTATTTTTGTTTTTTAATGTCAACGACAGTTTCTTGTTATACTCACCAAAGGATGATGAGATACGCAGTGTTGAGATAGTCGACTCGGACTGTACATGTTTTGACTGGATTGTTATTGTTGATATGTTAATTCTAGGCCAGACTAAAATTCAAATGAACAGTGCATTTTAAACATATAGACATTTTGTCAACAATTTAAATAGTTAATGTTTCAACATGCTTTAGGGAGACGAACAGGCCTGGAACTTGTGATAAAGTAGAACAGCAAAAATAGTGAAAAAAAATGTTCATCAAAAATTACAGCTACTTGTATTTTAAAATATGTTTTTCAAGAAGAAATGATTCACACCCACCATAGCCGTTGATGGCGCTGGTAATATCCTCGAGGAGGTCGGTCGAATCACATGCATCAGACACAGAAAATAATCGCTCTCAGTCCCGCGCTTTCAGTTATGTTGACCCCTCACGGAAAGTCTTGCGGGCATGATGTTCTATTAAGTCGGCGTGAGAGATAGCTTGTAACGCCGTAAAAGATTTGAACGTGGATGATTTATCGAATCAGATACACAGTGCTGAGACGCATAATGATTAAACGCAATGTCCTCTCTAATACAACACACTTCAAGAGTAATCAAGTTGATGTAAATGGGCTCTGAGTCGCTCGAGCTAGACAGCTGTTTCCACACTGGCGGGCAGAGCGAATTCTCACGAGTCTGACTAGCGAAACTGTCTCATTTAATCCGTCCTTACATCGGTCAGGTAGATGTATCGTCCACTTTGAGAAACAAAAATGTGTGCTCAGCTTTTGACATACACTCATCCATGTCATACGGAGCTCGAAACCCACTGCTAAAGATGCAAGTAAATCTAACACTTTAATTACTTTAATAAGTATATGTTGAAGGAACTGTTTCACTCTATCCGAAGACAATTTTATATATAGCTAACATCTTGAAAAAATATTCAAAGTAACAAGTACAATTTTATTATGAAATCGTGTGCTTTTTCACGAAATCAAGGGCGAATTTTTGTATGCTAATTCCCATAGAAGGACACTTTTTGCATGAACAAGTGAGATTTAAATGCAAAGTTTTTTTTTTTGCTATACAGATATTACGAGGTAACTCGCTAACGAACATGGCCCATTGGAAACATGAATTACGTTTGGCGCCAAGCTTCGAACAAAACGCCCCGAGACGAAAGCCGTTCTGACCGCATCGATTGAAGTGTGGCGACTGTCAGATGAGCATGTACTTGGCGTTTGTCAGATTGCGTCCAAAAATATCTCGTTTTGTAAGTAATCACAGCTGGATCAAATCCACACGGCTAAATTATGAAAATTGAGGAACATTGAATGCAAATGCAATGTCAATTTAGCAGAACGATGAATGTATATGTATTATGTTTACTTATGGGTAGTACCGTTTACATCGTAAATTAGAAAAAAGTACATGATAAACACACACACTCATATATATATATATATATATATATATATATATATATATATATATATATATATATATATATATATATATATATATATATATATAAATTCCTCTCCAATATGGACAGTGGAAAGATGACAGGTGCTGTAGTTATTGACCTATCAAAAATTTAGACACTGTTGACCAGGTGTAGTTGCTTGTAAAGTTGTCGAAGATTGGGGTAAATAATCTTGAACTTGATTTGATCAGCAAATACTTGGAAGACCGCAGCCAGCGCACGAATCTAAATGGATTGCCAAAATGGATACAATGGATCCGATGCATCACCTGTCCAAATTGGAGTTTTCCAACTTGAAGGCTCGATTTAAGAGGCCACTTTTTGATGTATGTAAAGTATCTGCCATCTGTGACTAATTTATGCAAAGTGGTGTTCTATGTTGATGACACTCCATTGTTTTATACTGCAGATGACTTACAGAAAATACATAATTCAATGCTCAGTTACTTTTCAGCCACTCAGTAATGGACGCAAACACGTTAACCCTGAATGTTGGACAAAGCAAAGTCCATGATCTTTGGGACTTATCACTGTTATCAGCGTCTCAGAAATAGAGATTGGCCATGAAATTTAATGGTATTGAAATTCACGTTGTTCGCCAATTTAAATTTAAAGGTGTAGTACTAGACCAACACTTAAATTGGGAATCGCATGTAAATATGATTGCCAGATTGATGTCGAGACGACTAGGAGCCCTATCGCATATTTGTGGACTAGAAAACCTTCGAATTGATGGTAAAAGCCTTAGTGTTTCCATTGGTGACGTATTGTGGCGTAGCTGGGATGACGTGCATTAAAGGGATACAGTCGTCGGAACTGCGCTTGAAGGTCGTATGGGACCCATACGACCAATGTAAACACTGTATCCAAGGTACGATGGTGACTGATGAAAATTAAAACATGTCTGTCATAATCTACATCTATAATTTAAATGTTTCAGCTATGATGAAGTGCATCTAGATATCGTATACGTACGAAATACATTGTTTGTAAACAAGAAACCCGCACAGGCGCAGTTCCGACGACTGTTTGCCTTTAAAGGAATACAAACAAAAATCCAAAGGTTGTATAGCAGAGCAGCTTAGTACTTGGCAAGGGAATGATTTCAGTATCATTTTTGCGTCATCTCATCAAAATGGCATCCGATATATTGTCAGTGGAATAAACAACTAGCTATGATGACATGAAAATGTGTAGTGTCGTCCCTCCACGTTTATCAAATGGTTTTCAAGATCTTTAATTATCAAATTTTTCAAGGCCTGTTTCAAGGTCTACAATCAGTAATAAATTTATGGTGCCTGTTTCCCGTCTAGAAAAAGGTAGAAACACTATTTTGAATAGATTCACCAAGTTATAGAACATTTTACATCCAATGTAAGATCTCTTGGAGAAATTTGCAAGTGTGAAAGTTTAGTGAAGGAATATGTTTCATTTTTAATTTTATGTTTTTATGCATAGGTTTTATATATGTCTGTCTTCACATGTTTTATTGATTATTTTAGTATTTTTCAATACAGAACGTCATGGTAGACCATAGAACACCGTTTGTGTGTGAAACAAATGACTTATCTCTTTTTAAATGAATTACAATAAATGAATAAATAAATAAGTACATTATAATTGACATCACGAAGTAATTTGTGTTTAATTTATGTTTATAAAGGTTCGCGTTACTTTGCGTTTGAACTTTATATATATATATATATATATATATATATATATATATATATATATATATATATATATATATAATAACACAAACGTACTTCAAGTACAAAGTAATGATACTATTATAGTTATTATTATAACGCTCTGCTTTAGCATCGAGCAATGCTGTAATTTCCACGAGGACATCTGTATACTTAGAGAGAGAGAGAGAGAGAGAGAGAGAGAGAGAGAGAGAGAGAGAGAGAGAGAGAGAGAGAGAGAGAGAGAGAGAGAGATATCTGTATACTTCGATTATATATATATATATATATATATATATATATATATATATATATATATATCTTCTGCACGTGTAAATATATTGCAGGTATAGCAATGCAGCATTTATTCCCAGGTGTGGTTCACGTTCTCTCTATCATGCGGAATTGCAAATTTCAAATGACACGTGTTTTCCCTCTTTAGTCTCAATCTAATTCTGCGATCTTAGTGTTTAGCCAGGTTATGGTTCAGTGCGATCGGATTGCCCACGATAGCTTTTGAAAATTGCCCGGGGTCCTCCGTGAAAATGGCGTTATCTATATGTAAATTACAAAAACCAATAACGGTATCACGTGAAACCTGATGCTTGTTAATTTCTTAAGATGACTTCGGTGATGAAGATAGGTGTACTCAGACAAGAACATTACGGCGCCTAATAGTTTGCTTGACATACATACACTGACACGCTCACGTACATAAATATACAGATACATAGATACATAGATGCATACATAAATACATAGATACATAGATACATACACAGATATATAGATACATAAATACATACAAAGATACATAGATACATACATAGATAAATAGATACATAGATAAATACATACATACATACATACATACATACATACAAAAATACATACATACATACATACATACATACATACATCATGCATGCATGCATGCATGCATGCATGCATGCATGCATGCATACATACATACATACATACATACATACATACATACATACATACATACATACATACATACATACATACATACATACAGACAGACAGACAGACAGACAGATGGACATACATACATACGTACATACGTACATACATACATACATACATACATACATACATACATACATAAATACATACATACATACATACATACATACATACATACATACATACATACATACATACATACATACATACATACATACAGACAGACAGACAGACAGACAGACAGACAGACAGACAGACAGACAGACATGGCTTCTTGGTCAAGTTTTCTAAAACAAGCCGTTGTCGGTCGTCAAAGCACGACTCCCATTTCCGTCTTTAGGCAGACGGTATCAATCAAACTGATGACGTGATTCGTAGCCAACGAGATACGTCATCGAAGATAGTAAATCGTGCGTCTACCGTGCCAAGTATTCTTACGATTGCCTTTTCTAGCAATCGACACACCAATCAATAAAATAAAAAAATAAACCAATGCCAAAATACAATTTATGGTGGACTGAAAAAAGACACTGCGATTTTAACACAGAGAGGGGCCTAGAAAATCAAACATTCTGATTACTCTTTGCAAGCTTTATGAAAATTGTAAATCTTTATCCCGACATCAGAAGAGCACCGAAGACTGCAATGGACACTTTCATCAAGGTGGTTATTTTTTTGTAGACGGGTTCATCTGCATTCTCAGCGTTAGGTTCAGCCCATCCTTTAAGCGATTCTGTATGGACGTCATTCCAATGCAAACGATATAACCCTAACAGAATCCGCTGCCTGCAATCAATCTCAATAACGTCCCGGCCATAACTTGTGAGAAGAAATAAATTAGGGGGTAATTTATAGTATGGGTGATTTGTTCTACTTGGATTAAAAGCTACTGAATCGATAGACAGGAACACTAAATCGGACGACGAGTTCGAGTTTTGTCACTGGTGGATCAAACTCTGGTCACCTTTTGAAATCTGGACGGATTTTCTCTTCCGTTTTACCGACTTTCAGAATCTTCAATCCTGCCAGCACATTGCTAATTTGGGGGCATCTTTCAACTAGTTCAAATGTAGCTCTAGCGTCTAGAACTTGCCTGTGGGAGGTGAACCTACAAGCAGATGACTTGCTTTGTTAACGGTTGCCCTATGTTGATGGCCACAAGATCATGTGTCTATGAGAGCATGCATTATTTCCTCAAACCGGCATTATATTTTCAGGTGAACAGGCCGTGTGTGAAATATTGTATCAATATGAGACAGTTTAGCATCAAATGACTGTAGGAGGTGACCTGTATGGGTCGCAGCTGGAGATATATGAAGGGAGAATAATTGTGCGCTCTCTTTCCGAATTAATCCTCTGTACGTAGGGCTAGCAGACGATGTCTGATCGTGTTTGTATTAATTCCCTCGGGTCTCTGACAATGTACGCCTACGGAGATGCCTCTTTGACGAGGTGCACATCAGAATGAACGCTGCAGTCTCTGGCCGACACTTGTGTATGTTTTCCAGTCCGCGCTGTTGATTTGAGTGAAGCTTGTTAGCACGAAGTGTCGTGCGTGCCTTAAGGGACTTCCTTGATTACAATTTCGATAATTTTCATCGGAAAAGTCATCATCATATGCTCTTGCCTGGAGAGCTTACAGCTTCCCACAAATCAAGTACTATGTTTATAGTACATGTACCTCTGCAAATAAGGTAATTATTTGCACAGATCGTGCGAGTGACTTACCTTAAACAAGCATCACTGTACGTGGAGTCCAAAAATGGCCATCTGTCGCGGAGATGATTTCGTTCCGATTATTGTCGCTCGCGACGTCTGATTAAATATTCTTATTTTTGGCTAAGAATAACCCCCGTGTCACCAACCTTTGCAGTGGAGCACTAAGGATCGAACTTTGGAAAAAAAAGCCCGAATAACACGCTATCTACGAAGGTATTATATCGCACACTGCGATTGAACTGAAGGAACTAGATCAACTGAAGACAACAGCGCATGCTCTGAAAGAAATATGTTGATTTTTAAACTTCGTCGCTGCGAAGACTCTGTATAGTTAGAAATGCATGTTTCCCATATTCTCCAATATTATCCGAAGATTAATCTTTTGGTAACCGTAGAATGTTATAGATATTGAAATCCATGTTACAAGAGATTGAAAACAAAACAGAGTTAGGCGATTATGCGAACATAAATATTTTCCCGCGATTTATGCTGAACAAAACGGGCAGGTTGAGCTGACAAACAACGCATACATACGCCCACTTTTCCTCCTGTTTTCCAAAGATTTATTGGCGAATCCCAAGTCTCCTAGCCAGGCAACTGAGACATTCATCGTAAACTAGAGTGTGGTGACACAGTAGTCGGGCAACAGGTAAGTATCTGATGAAGCCTAAGTTTTATTCTGAATATTTCATCCCCTGCTTGTTGTGTGTGTGAGAGATGGGGATTAAACATGGGTGATGAAGCTACGACTTGCCTTTTTTTCAAGAGCAGTTCAATTTCGACATACGCTACCTGGCAACGAGCAAGTGATATTTATGATTGATGAGCGTTTACCTCTGCGACACGGTCGCTTTCTCGCTAATTATAGCCCCTCTTTCGGCGATATCATCGACGTACACTCTTCATGTTTAATAGACTACGCGCCGTCGCATTCCCCTTTCGGCTGTTTGATGCTGATGTTTATTTGCTGATAAAACTTTTAAGTAGAAGCAATCGAGGAGCAGCGAATGGGTATAGATATGACGAAATAGTGCGGAAGATATATTTGCAGTGAAGAGAGTCTCACAGCAGAAGGTATTGATATTATTTATTTAAAACGAGCATGCAAAACGCGTCCCTCGTACTGTCGATTAATCACCGCCTTGGGATAAAGCGGATATGATCGAGAAATTCGCAAAGGACTTTGTCGGATTTACATGTGCTGGTGCTGACGTCATAATTTTCCAGCTATCTGATTTTGCCTGTACTGTCGTGAGTTGATTCTCTGTGTGTCATAAAAGGTGATGACAGGGAACGATAACAGGTGCGCAAGGACGCAGTCCCGAAGTATCATATAGAATATATTCAACTGCGTGTGATGGCGACAATTTTGAAGTACTGTAATTCGGATTATGTGTTTGTCTGCATGAGTCCATGCTTGTTATTACCGGTTACGTCATGGCTGCCGCATGAAAGCTTCAGCCGGCAATTTCTTGCCTCCATGTGTTCGTGAGAGGTTCGTTCAGAATACCGATGAGTTACACTTCGAGGGTGGTTAACGTTTCTACCGTGACTTTCTTAAAAGCCGAGTCGATGTATGTATGTATGTATGTATATATGTATGTATGTATGTATGTATGTATGTATGTATGTATGTATGTATGTATGTATGTATGTATGTATGTATGTATGCATCTATGTATCTATGTATCTATGTATGTATCTATGTATGTATCTATGTATCTATGTATGTATTTATGTATGTATCTATGTATTTATCTATGTATGTATGTATCCATCTATGTATACTTGTTGGTATAAGGAGGTAAGAATTTAATATGTACGGACTGTTGATTTTCAGAGTAGCTGGATGTAGACGTACACTGTGTCTGTTTATATTTTTTAACTGAAATAAACTTAAGGTGGACGAAAGATACGTCTCCAAAGCTCATGTTCACAGCTTGTTTTGAGTTACAAAAACAGACCGTGCCCAATCTGCCTATTGATGGCTGTTCAGAAAGGACTCAGGTCACAGTAGAGCATCTCTGAGAGACGTCAGAACCTACCTTCCTTCAAGGAAGGTGAATTCTACGCACGTTTGATCTTTTATTAACCATCTCCAGAAAAGTCAACTCAAATTTTTCTCGTGTCACACTTAACATCCAGGACAAAGAGCCGTCGATGAACCCACTTAAGCGAGCGTGGCGACGTAGTTACGCTGAGTATTTTAATCTGCTTTTGCCCTTTATGCATCACATTACAGTCGACAACGTGCGCCGACGACGAACAGCAGTTACGAGGATACATGGGCCGTAATATACAGAGGAGAAATGACATCAGTTAAATTTTTGAAAGCCGAGTTTATCTCTACGGAGTGTACGAGGTTGGGGAAAGTTGAAGAGTGTCTGTACATACGGTACACTGTCACCTGCACGAGGGAACGCGATGCGGCATATTCACCTGTAGCATTAAGGTATAATGGGCGTCGAAGATGGATATGCGGACTCTCAAATCTTTGCTATTTTTGTTCTCATTTACCACTTGTGGGGGCTTATTTTAAAGCTTCTGGAGTAGGCCTAAGACAAATTTACATCTTATTAGTTTTTCGAGAATGAAAAAAATTATATTTCCTCATAGAGTCAACACAGCGCTAGCGGCCATTTTGAATTTCAAATATCGATAAATGTATGGTAATTTTGTGATCCCTGATTTTTATTCTTGATTTGGCGAGAGAATGGTTGAAAGTTTCATTTGGGAAGTTTGAGCAAAAGTTGAAGTCTTTCGCATTCGAGACGAATTCTACCTTAAGCGATGCATCGATTATCTCCGCTCTGATGAGGAATGTCCTCAGACCACACTTTTGAGAAAATCTAGCAAACTGCGAATGAAGCACTGCCTCAGCAAGAGACAAACATCACTTGACACTGCCGTCCCCGTTTAATGGAAATTTACGTTACCCGATCCTTCTGCAATACTAGATATCGGTGCCGATGGGGATGAATGCTCAGAGGTTTCTGTTAGGGACGGCATTTTCAATGTTTCTTTGTAAATGTACCGTTTTACCTCATTTTTAGTGTATACTGGAAACTGGACCTGAGCGATGGATAGCGAATGACGCATGGATGAGATGCTGGTAATTGTTGACCAAGTACTAACGGCATGATGGGTAATAATTAGTCGTCGTTAGTGTTGACAAGATTATACCGAGGGACCTTCACAAACAATAACGGGGTCTACCTTGCATGGCTGGAGTGCTACACGGAAAACGAAAAAAAAAACAAAGAGCGAAATTACGTCTTAAATGGCATGTTGACCTTTTTTTATTTAGGAGAGCAAAATAGAGGGCTAAGTGCCACGAAATTCGAATAATCATTGCAGAGCAAATTTAAAATTCTTGCCAAGTCTGATTCGTGCTAAACGTTTTTGTCAGTTTGAATGTGACCGATATCGCGCTATTCGCAAAGACAACACAAAACTCTTTTTTCCTTTCCAAACAGAATGAAACTGGCACATCACTTTGTAGGTTGTCATAAAAGTGTCAACCGGAGCTGAACAAATCATATCCCTATTATCTGTATTTAGCCCAACCGACCGTCTGCATGCCTCGTCTGCCGCGCCGGCGCCTGATTGATCGGACGCTTGGACCCGAATATTCAATTCGCAGTCTAACGTCCAGCAATGGTAATATTATGAAAGCGACGAACCGAAGGGCGGCACAAAGTTTGAGGGCGCTGTCTGTATTTGCCAGAAAAATCTCAAAAAAGCTCCCTCAATCTGCAATCTAAAATTCGTCTTTCTTCTGTAAATAAAACTCATCGTAGCTAGGGAGCGGGCCATATCCGCAAACATCCCTAATAGTTGAAGAAATTCTGTGAGATGTCACTGGGATATTCCGTTTTCACAATGGGAATATTTAGCCTGTTTTACATGCAGGACAATTACTTGATCCTTCAAACAAACTCGTCCCAAGGGATCCCAATCCATTAATAAAAACAGGGCGTGATGTGTGAGTAAAGGCTCCGTGGATAATGCGATCCATACAAAATATAACTGTCACAAGACGAGCGCCTCGTTAGCATTGCAATGGTGAGAGA